>NC_089588.1:78819017-78982188 GCF_019320115.1 Miscanthus floridulus
GAAGAGCAACTGTAGTTGAGCGTGTCATTGAGCTACCCTCACTTTCGAGGTAGGTTCTTGCTGTGCCCGACGTGCGGGCTTAGTGGGTGATGCCAATTAGCCAACGAACCACCAAGTGAGCAGTCGACACAACGGGGACTAGCGTGTTGGCAAGCACGTAAACCTTGGGATAAAATCATCGTGTTATCCTTATCTTCCCGTTGGTTTGCAATCCCTTTACACAAGCTTGTAATTACTTTCATATAGATTGTGCTTGTGTAGTTGCTCTTGTAATTAGTTAGCTTGTGTAGCTTGCTAGTTACCTTCTTGCTTATGTAGCATAGAAGTAGCTCCCTTGCGCAACTAATTTGGCTTAAGTAGCCTTGTTAGTTGCATTGCTTAGTTTTGTAGCTAAGTAATTTACGCTCTCTAATTTGGCTTATGTAGCCTTGTTATTGAGCATTGCAGTGAGCTTAGGAGCTTTGTGCGCTTTGCATCACTAGTTGTGTAGGAGCTCCCCCGGTTGCTTGAAGTAATAGTTGCATAGGTTTGTGTGACCTTTCAAGCTAGAATTGTTAGGTGAGCTTTAGCTAGCCTGACACCTTTTTTTGCTTAACTAGGATTTTTTATAAGGTGTTTGAGAACTTTGATACAGGGGTGTAGTCTTGGCTAGACCGATAGTTTTAATTTCATATTTGTTTCGGTTAACCAGCACGATTAATTTTAGAAAGGACTCTTCACTCCCTCTCTAGTCCGCCATCTCGACCCTACAGCGTCGACGGCGCATGCCGTAGATGGCCGGGAATGGCGGTGGCGGCTCGGCTCGAAGAGTAGCGTGATAGGTGCGGCATGCTAAAAATAGAAAGCTAGAGAAAGGAAAGGGATGGACGAGCTAATCTTGCCGTCCCGCTATGATCTATTGCACATGCCACGATACTAGCACGCGCTCGGGAGTATTACTTTCCAAGCCGAGCTCAAGGCGATCTCTGTCAGAAAGGAAATGAGCCAGAATTCAGGATTACATGTCTTGCTCACAATGGGGACCTCGGCTGGAGCAGAGGAAGGGTGGAGGATGGTGCTCCTCGCAGCGGGCTGCCCGCATGTATGTGAGCGCCTGACGTGGCCGCGCCCAGGGCGTCATCAATGGCGGGGTAGGCGGCAGGGCTAGTTCCCCCGGCGTGAACGGGCTCGCCAAGCGTGCACAAGTGACAAAGATCGAGGCAGACAGCGTGGCAGGAGCCCTAGAAGCCACGTCATCAAAGGCAACAAGTGTGGAGCGTCACATATACAATGCAAAACCAACTAGCAAAACCACTCAGATGTTATTTGTCCGGTTTTACAAAGTTTAATGTGTATAATACCTAGTTCTATAGTTGAGGGTTGCGTAGACCACCCTCAATATGTGGAGCAACTAATTCGTGATTCCAAACTTTGATGATAGTGAATTAGTGATACTATACAGGAGGAAAGGTGCACGAATAAATGCACATGCCTAAATCAGTTCGGCTAAACAACTAAGACGCAGTCTCACCTAACTAAAGTCGTGTTTGGGAGGGCTCCGCGTGGGCAGCTCCTTTGCCGGAAGGTCCAAGCACCAAAATGTGGCTCCACCTCGGTACACCTAAAAGTGAAATTTTTGTATTTTGGTCCCTTTTGAAAACAATTTTTACAAAAAGACCTATGTCAAAATGTTTTCTAAAAATAAACCATTTTTAGGCGTCTTAGAACATGACGCCGAGGTATCGGGGTCGGCGTCGACTGACACGACGCCGAGGTATTGCCACGTCACGGATGACCGGGGTCGTCGGTGACACGGTGGCGCATGGGGTCCGAGACATCGGCGTCGTGTTAGCCAATGCCAAGGGCCCAACCTCAGCGTGGCTGGACTACGTGCCGAGCTATTGGCACCATCCGGCGCGCGGCCTAGGCGGCCCAACAACGCACGGTGGCCCAGTAGCTCGGCGCGGGGTCACTTAACGCCGAGCCATAGACCTCGGCGCAGCCCGACTCAACGCCGAGGTCTGGTCCCTTGAGGCTACGCCGAGGCCCCCTTCTTCTTCCTCCCTCCATTCTGAAGACCGCCGGCCCCCAAATCCCCCACGGCCCCCACGAAACTCTAACCCCCAAATGCGACTCTAGGTGCCCGGATCTTGTCTCCCGAAGCTTTTTCGAGGTAATGGTCCCTCCCCTCCTCCAATCTATCCGCGTAGATGTGCTTGCATTGTCTCTAATCATGTGGAATCATGGGTGTATGGTGTTTTGGTATATGTGTGTTTGCATTTGCAAAATGTATGGCTTAGGATGATTGAGTGCATTATTTTTTAACTGTTTTATGTGCTGAACATGTTAGGTTAGTTTGGTTTCTAGTTATTTTGGTCATTAAGGTTCTTTGTTTATTGTAGGTGTCATTAGGGTTAGTTATTTGTTGGTCATTAGGGTTAGTATGTATTTTATTTATTTGTTGGTCATTACATTTCAATTTTTTATGACCAAGGCGTTTTGCCAAGGTACTCCTCTTTCCCCTCTTTCATTTCATCCATTTAGATTCGGTTGTTTTTGAACTTGGCATTATAGGTTTGGTTCATGTTCATGTCATTTGTGCAATATATGGTGGTTCAAATGATTGAATGACCTAAATGTATGGTTGTTGTTGTTGTTGTTGTATATGTTCTGGTTTATAATCATTGAGTTAAATTTTGTGTTTGTTGGGATTCAAATTTGCTTAGGGTTTGTAATGAAAAGCTTATTTGGGAGGTATGGTGATTTAGTGTTAGTAGCTTTACATTCGTTGCAAGGTACTTTGGATTGATTTTTTTTCTATGTATTGTTAGGATGCCAAGGCGTGGTAAAGCTTGTATTCCAAGGTAATCCCAATGTTTATTCATTATTTGTGCAACAAATAGAAAACCCTAGGTTTAGGTTTGGTTCTCCGTTAATATGACTAAATTCTTTCAATTGTAGCTATGGTCGCCAGAGGGCAAATCCCTACGACCTAAAGCCTGTCCCTGAAGGTGTTCCTTGACCAATGTGCTTTTGTGGTGATCCTTGCAAGGTAGACATCTCTGAAGATGAGGAAACATATAGACAGAGGTACTGGATGTGTCCCAATTATGCATGGGAACCTACAAAGCAACAGCGCCGTGCATCGTTTGTGAGGGATTTTTATTGTGTGTTAATTAATTTTCTTGTGATATTAAGTATTGCTTATTTATTTGTTTTGTAACAATTTGTTTTTCTTGCAGACCGTTCCATCACTGTGTGACTTTGAGCAGTGGATTGACACTGAGATCAAGGAGTCGGACAAGCAGCATCTAGAAGGCCTGAAGGAGTGGGATGCGGAGGTTAAGGAGAGGTTTGAGCAGAGACATAGACAGGAGGCTATAGAAAAGGAGCATAAGGAAGAGGAGGAAAGGAGGCGTGTTGCTGCGTATAGGGCGGAGAGGGAGAAGAAGCTTGAGCGTGTGCGCCGAGCGAAGGCAGCGATGGAGGAGAATCCCGATGCCCAGAGGAAGGGAAAGTGGCCTCGTTGCACTCAGTAGGTATTTGGTTTATTCACGAGCGATGTCGTGTAGCCCTGGACTTTTTTTACTATGTTGTAATGCACTCTGCTTTTATTTCAGATGAACTTATTCCCTGGACTTTTTTTTATTATGTTGTAATGCACTATGCTTTTATTTCAGATGGTCTTATGCCCTGTACTTTGTTAACTATCCTAAGACTGTAGTGCTACTGTTTGTATCACTGAAAAGGCTACTTGCGCTGTTGCAGTCACTAAAAGGGCTACAAGTACTGTTGCAGTCAATGAAAAGTCTATTTGAAAACTCACTGAAAAGCCTAGATTCATTTACTGTTGTATCCGTATACGCAGTGAATTAATATCAGAGTGATGTACTGCATTTAGATGAAGTGACAAAACACAGGTGTAGCCTTTTCAGATGAAATGACCGGTCATGGTTGTAGGCTTTTCAGATGAAGCATCTAGCCTTTGCAGATTCAATAAATGAGTACGTACACAAGTTTTTTGTCAAGTAGCATTCATGGTGAACCTGCCTTCATCTCTATATATAGTGGTCCATGTCTTGCTCCACATCCACACAACTTGTTTTCTGGTTTAGTTTTAGGAAATGTCGAGCGGAGGTTCCTCGAGTGGAAAGGGTTTCGGCGGAGGGAGAGGAAAGGGGGTGAGGAAGGGACCTCCGATTGTGTGGGAGGGTTCTCTGGGTCCCGATTCTTTTGAAGAACCAATAGAGGAATTTCCTTTGGAGAGGAAGAGTGACTTCACCCGTGAGAGACCTCTTAGATCATACGACAAGCGCATTGAAGATTGGCCAAAATGCCACCACGGTTTGGATTGCGTTGTGCAGATGTACAACGACTGTGACGGTGGAGGCCGTCGTTTCTTTAGATGCCCGCGAGGATTTGAATTTCCTTTGAACTCTCTCCTTTTTTAGATTTGCATTTGGTTTCTAGTAGTACTTATTGGTAGATGGGTTTTCAGGATTCAAGCTATCCAGATAACTATGGCTTCACTAGATGGGTCGACCCTCCTCCTATCTATCCCCATCAACAGTACATCACATATCTATAGGGACGCATCTTTGACCTAGAGTATGGCCCTGGAAGTGATAACAGGGACAAGTCGGACGACGACAATAGCAATGATGCAGAGGAGGCACTATGCAATAATCCGTACTGTGAGTGCCCGTACCATAAGAAGGACGGGCCTCCTTCTCCACCGCCACTACCACCGCCACCGCCACTACCTCCATCAACTGGAGGATACTATGGGGAAGGCGCAACTCAGTTCAATATGTGGGAGCATTATTAGGACCAACCTTTGTTAGTCAATCCGAATGTGGAATGCTTGTATGAGTTGTTTTTTTCAATCTCCTAAGCCATGCTAGGTTTAGTTTGCAACATGCCATTGTTAGTTTTCATGTGAGTGTGTACCCTTTGCAATGTCTGTATCACTTGTTTCTTTCAATCCCCTAAGGCATGCTAGGTTTAGTTTGCAACATGCCATTGTTAGTTTTGATGTGAGTGTAATCGTTGTGCATTCGCTATTTCATAAATTGCAGTTTACCTACCTCTAAGTTTCATGTACTATGGTTGATTCCCAAACTGAAAAAAAGATTTGACTCTCTAAAAATAGGGGATTGAAATCGAACCAACATTCGGTTTTTCTTGTAGGAACAAACATAAATATAGCATGTCTACTCTTATTAGTATAACTCGTGTTAGTAGAAGAGGAATCATTGAGAAAGATTTTTCATTTGAATCATGCAAATAGGATTGCAACCTATACCAAAGGTTTACAAGACCTCTGTCTTTAATACTTTATTCTTTCTATTTTATGATTCATTGGCTCGGCGTCAAGTCAGACAACGTCGAGATAGATGACCAAGGCGTTGATTCGGACCACGCCGACCCTAGGGTTTGGCCCAGCCGTTTACGTGTTAGGCTGAGGCTCGGTGTTGAGTTGGCCCACGCCAACCCTAGGGTTTGGCTCGGCCGTTTGCGAGTTGGGCTGAGGCTCAACGTCGAGTCGGCCCACGCCAACCCTAGGGATCACAACGGCCAGAACCAGGTTTGGGCCAAACCTCGGCGCTTAGTCGGCCCACGCCAAGGTTAATGGCTCGGCGTCAATTTATGGCACATCGAGGTTGGGCACCTCGGCGCTTCGAGGCAAAGGATTCTAGTATGCACCAGTGGTCGGCGTCAAATGACTAAACGTCGAGGTGCCCACCCTCGGTGTGTGTTCAATTGATGCCGAGCTCCTGGGTTCACCAAAATATATCATCTCTTCTTTGATTTGCTTCACTATTGCCCACTACTCTAATCAGCCGACGATGACCTTTTGCCAACAACGGACCTGAGCTCGCTAGCTCCCCGACTCTCCTAAGCCACTTCGTCCCCTTTGCGTGCTTGCCATGTCACTGTGGATCCAACAGAGGTTGATTGTAACATGGAGGATGGGGATGATGACACCCCTTCTTTCTTGTGAGTTGCGACGGAGGCCCTCTCTTGATAGCTGGAAACATGAAACATGGCGACGTTCCACATTTGGGGAATATCGTTATGAGGACAATCACATTTTCATTTCAGAAATAAAGTATAGCTTATCTTAAATTAAATATCGTGGTGGATACGCCGAGCTTGGGGTTCACCAAAAAACATAATACACAGAATACACAGAATTTCACATAACAAATGACCACACCAACATACACATTCATTCAACATCCATACATACATAAGGTCCAACACATTCAACATCCAACATAGTCCAACACATTCAACATCCAACATAGTCCATACATATGCTTCATCAATCAACCAACATAGTCCAAACATAGTACAAGGTCCATACATAGTGCATTACATAAGGTCCAATGCATACATAGTCCATGCACAAAATATAGCATATGAAGTCTTTGGATCTTTTATCGCTCCTTGTACCTTAACGTGGATGGCGAGCGTAACGCTTTCCCTTCCCAAACGGATAGGTACCTAGAGTGTACCTGTCCACTGGTCTGAGCGTCCTTTGTGGACGTCCAGAACCGGAGGGGCCTTGAGTTCCTTGGGGTGCATCTCCAAGCTGGGACATGCCAATCTCATCATACTCATGATCATAGTACTCTCCCTGTCCTTCATCATCTTCATCATCATAATGACCATGTCCTTGACCACCCTCTACACTAGTTGCTGCACCATGTGAAGAAGAAGTCCTACCACCATGTGCACCATGTGAAGATGAAGTCCCTCCAACATGTGCAGTAGAAGGTCCAGCATAAGCTATTGTGGGACTGCCACATCCGGGGAACGTCTACATCCAAGGCGTGCAGCTACCTTTCGGAGGCGATGCATGGCACGCTGCATTTTGAAAGCACTATTAGTAAGTGGGGTTGGTCGCAAAACTATCTAAAGATGTAACATCAACTGAATGGGAGGAGACTACCTGAATGTGCTGTCATAACATGGAGGCCTCATCAGGATCGCCCACAGGAATCATCAATGCCCTTCCTTGCTCGGCCACTGTCCTCATTATCTCCGTGCTCTATGCAACAAAAACAAGAATTTAAGTCTCCATGACAGTAAAGACCTCAGAGATGGAAATAGTTGTATCACTTACAACTCTGGCTAACGCAGGGGCAATCTCAACTTGCCTGCCTTCTCGGGTAGCTTGGTCATATGGGTTGTTGCCCTCATCCTCGCTCGCAATGTCAGCAATGTCTTGCTCCGTCCAAGCGGGCCTCAATTGAAGCCTTGTTCGTTGACCAAACCAAACAAGGTAATCATCGAATGCCTTGTCACGATGGACAGCGTGGATGCCCATGTTGTTCTGCTCCATCAACATCCACTCATCAATGTAGCGCTGGTGCTCCAGCTGCCAGTTGGTGATCTTCTTATTTTTTTGTCTGCTGAACCTGCAAATTTTACACCATAGCGGCAATATGAAGGCCTACTCCATGATTCATTCATGTGAAACGAACAAAATATTGCATGTTACGTACTTATGGAGCTGCCAACCGGTGGAGAAATCATCGGGCGGAGAAGGCTGCAGCCTACCAAACTGCCGTGCTACATGGTGAGGGAGATGGTACTCCACTGCATATAAACAAATAAGGGGGGTCCTCATCGTCTAGATGTCCTCGTCTGCCATGCACAAGGAGCTCAAGTTGAGATCCATGACTTGCCTCCGCCAATATGGGCGCCATTGAACCTGTACACAACGTCGTCATCAACTAGTCGACACTCAATTTGTGCACATATCCTCGATTAGGCCAAAAGGGTGGGAAACTTACATGCTGTGGCAAAAGGGTGTCCAGCTCGTTGGTGAAGCTGATGTATGTGTGGCATGACACGTGGTAAGTTCCGTGGGCTCGCTCGTAGAGGTGTGCCACGGTAGGGGCGACAACTGCGTCTCCTTGAGGAAACCAAGGTTGTGGGGGATCAAGTTGATGCGGTCTCCCAACTGGAAGCCTCTCCCACATCCAAATCTGCAAAAAAGAGTGGAAACTTGAATGTTAATCACTTTTGTTAAGAAAAAACATTGAATTGTAGTGGAAACTTGTACAACTTTGCTTTATTACCTACAACAATGTGATGCACCCTGACATTGTAGCGTGCGCGCCTCTAGGACGGCGACATGCCTCGCAAAGCTGACGGTATAGGAAGGCAAGTATAGCCGAGCCCCAACTCCTATTGCCGGCATCCTCCCAGTTCCCAAGGCACGGGATGTACATCTAGGACGCCGTGTCTCTAGTGCCATCAGGGAAGAGAACCATACCAAACATGTGCAGGACGTAGGCCCAATAGTAGTATGTCATGGTCTGGGCATCTACGTTGGGTGGGCACTCCCAAAACTGCTGACGAAGCCACCTCAGGGACACCCCACTGCTGCGCCATTTCTTGCCAGCCACAACTGCCGCTAGGGGACGTCCCAAGAAGTGCTCAACCCGCTGCTGCCATCCTTCAGACTCCGTGTCTCCTGTCACTAGGAATCCTTGGATTTTGACTCCAAGGATCATGGCAACGTCCTCGAGAGTGACCGTCATCTCCCCGCATGGTAGGTGAAAGCTGTGTGTCTTCGGACGCCACCGATCTATCAACGCCATCAGCGCCGCTGGGTTGAAAGGTGGCGTGCCTCGACGACAAACAAGAGCAATGGTAGCAAGGTTCACCAGCTTTAGGAGGGGCGTGTACCTCTCGTCGTAGACCATGGTCGTAGAGGCCTCATGTGTCATTGGCCTCAGCACATTTGAAACCTGCAAAAAAAAGACAAGCATGAAAAAGTATTAGTTCATGTCACTTTATAAAGAGCATGGACTATAGAGCAAAAGATGAACAATGCACTGTTTCATACGAATTGTTGAATATACCTCTCCGTTCTCGATCCTCCGAGCCCTATGGTGCTCATCGAACCTTGGATCAAGAAGGGGGAACCGATCCATCCTGCAACATAAGCAATGCCAAAGCATTAGTATAAGTTAAAGCATGTGTATGTGGTACGAAGTAACATAAAAATAAAAAAAAACAAAAGTAAACCAATGTACTATTACACAAAGCAATTCAAGTAGCTAGCTTGGTGGATACCTGTTGTCTAAGTAGTTCAGGACATTTTCTCTTATTGTGGCCCTGCTTATGGCAACCAGAGCAACGACTCTTTTGGGTGTCCTCTACAAAATGTCTCCCAACCTTACTCATGGTTGATCTACCTTTCGTGGCTCGGTCCATGTCCATCCTGAATCGCTTCCGCCGCCTAGGTCCTCTACTCTTCCAGAGTAAACCAAGATCAGCCACATACTTGGGGCCATCATAAGTAGGCCATTGACTCTCGTCAAGAAATGGCTCGAACTGAGGATTCCAGGTGCTCATTAGGTTCCTCAAAGAGAACTCTGCGGCCATACGGGGAGGGACCTCAATGTCAACACGTCTAAGGCGACAGGCTGTAATCATGTGGGAGCAAGGCCTATGGTATATGATCGGTTTTCCACACGTACACTTGTTCTCATTGATCACTACTTTATGTTTTCGAGCACCCCGGTCTTCACCACCAATGTTAGTTCCACCACCCTCTAGAATCTCATATCCATGGTTGATCGGATTGAAACATAAACCCTTCTATCATTTAGACTTTTTCTTTGAGAAAGCTAGTTCCTGAGATGCTAAAAGTGGCCAAGCTTTGCCTGCTGTCCATAGAGACCTCGCATGCTTCTTCCTCAAAATGAACCAAGAATTCAACTTGTAGAAGGTGAATGAGGCAATAGCAGTCACAGGCAGACCACGATAACCTCTTAGAAGGCTATTGAACATCTCTACCATGTTACTAGTCATGAAGCCCCATCTCCAACCACCGGTGTCATATGCAAGTGACCACTTATCCTTCAACGCCATCAGCTCGCTCAAGAATTGCCTGCCATCAACATTTGTGGCTAACTTCAGGGCATCTAACTTGTCTTTGAATAATTGAACCTCTTGCTGCCTGCAAACCTCCTCAAATAATTTGAAGTTGTCCTTTGTGTGATCACGCCTTATAAGATTCTGATCAAGGTGTCTGGTGCACCACCGGTGATGTATTTGGTCATAACCAGGAATCTCTTGTTCTACGGCATTCAGAATGCCAGCATGCCTATCGGATATCACACAAACATCATGTCCCAAACCAATTACCACTTGTCTTACTAGCCTGAGAAACCAACACCAACTATCTGTGTCCTCCTTCCAAACAATCACAAAGGCCAATGGCACAAGCTGGTCTTCTGCATCTGTCCCAATACAAATAAGCATTATGCCTTCAAATTTCCCTGTAAGAAAGGTCCCGTCAATTGAGACGACGGGCCTGCAATGCTTGAATGCTTCGATGCTCTGCCTGAACGCCCAAAATGCCCTTCCAAATACCTAGCTACCATTCCTTGTTTCACCCTCTTTAGGTAAATACTCGAAGTGCATCCTAGGATTTACAACCCTCATTACGTTCAACATTACAGGGAGGCGCTCATAAGCTTCTTCCCAATTTCCAAATATTATTTCCAGTGCACGCTGCTTTGCCCTCCATGCTTCCCCATACTTGACATAGTAATTGTACCGTTGGAAGATGATCTCAACCAACGCAGACACCGTAATGGTTGGCATATGCTTCACCATGGGGCATAACTACCTTGCAATGAACCTAGAATTGAGCTACAGATGGTTCTCTTCTGCCTCAGTAGTGGCACAAACATGTGGTTGCTTCACTGAGGTAATCTTCCATTTGCCTGCCTTCGTCTTCCTAGCACATACTCTCCAACCACACTGTTGTTCTTCACAAGCAACAGTGTACCTCTTCTCCTTGAATGAATTGATGACCCTAAAAGGTCGGTTGTGTACAATGGAGTACTCTTGCAACCATGATTTCAACTCATCCATGGTAGCAAACAATATGCCCTTCCGTATGATGAGGCAACTGCTAACATCAGGCACAGTTGTATCACTTGGCCCACCATCAGCTACTGCCCTATGACCATGGTTAAGGTCCTCGAAATCACCAACTAGTGGATCTCTCCAAGGCAAGACCCTAGACAATATCTCTATTTCCCTAAAATTGAGACGACCAATAGGGCGATCGTCATCAGAGTCTTCGCCTATCTCCTCTACGAAGGATTCATCATCTCCAGCTATCTCCATGTCAAAACGGTTCGTAGCCCTAGCATCACCAAAGTCTTCTTCACCACTAAGAACATCTTCGTCGCTAAGCTCATCCTCAATAGAAAAGTTTCCGCTAGCGTCGTCCAAACCTTCTTCTGCATCACCAATTACATAATCATCATCCTCTTCATCACTATCATGATTGCCCTCACCATCGGTAACTGGATTCTCTTCCTCATCTCCACTGTAGCCTAGTTGTGTGACAAGTATTTCTTCTTCAGACAAAGGACCATAACCTATGTGAGCGGGGGAAGATGGCCATGCTTCGAAGTTATCATTTCCTAAGACGGACTCCTTACTTACTACTAAATCCAAAGATCGCACTTCTGAGGCCAATACAACTGCCTTGTAATCATTCCATTCAGTCTTGCTTGTAATTTTGAGCAACCGCTTGATCCGAGGACCCTTCGATGACCCAACATCTATGACACCTTCAAACTAAACATGCACGTCTCCTTCATTCCAGCCTAACTTAACCTTCACTCGCTCCACTAACTGGGTCAAAGATGGTGTTTCAAAAAAAATCAACAACTCCTCACACATGTCCAGAAATTCCAAACTATCATCTCTTGTCCTAACAATACGGCCTCCATGATGAAACCTCACTAATTTATCCATCTACAGCCATCACACAACAAGTAGTGTCACATATCAATATATCATGCGAGTTTCAATCCAATAAGTAGAAACTAAAATATATCATTTCATCTTTTTCAACCCCAACAACATAATCATTTCTAGTTATAAAAAATTGAAATGTAATGACCAACAAATAAATAAAATACATACTAACCCTAATGACCAACAAATAACTAACCCTAATGACACCTACAATAAACAAAGAACCCTAATGACCAAAATAACTAGAAACCAAACTAACCTAACATGTTCAGCACATAAAACAGTTAAACAACAATGCACTCAATCATCCTAAGCCATACATTTTGCAAATGCAAGCACAAATATACCAAAACACCATACACCCATGATTCCAAATGATTAGGGTCAATGTAAGCACATCTACGCGGATAGAATGGAGGAGGGGAGGGACCATTACCTCGAGGAAGCTTCGGGAGCCGAGATCGTGGCACCTAGGGTCGATTTTGGAGGCTAGGGTTTGGTGGCGGCGTGGGGGAGAAGAGAAAGAGAGGAGGCCGGCCGTCTTCAGAATGGAGGGAGGAAGAAGAAGGGGGCCTCGGCGTGGCCTCAAGGGACCAGACCTCAGTGTTGAGTCGGGCCGCGCCGAGGTCTGTGGCTCTGCGTTAAGTGACCCCACGCCGAGCTACTGGGCCACCGTGCGTTGTTGGGCCGCCTGGGCCGCGCGCCGGATGGTGCCAATAGCTCGGCGCGCAGTCCAGCCACACCGAGGTTGGGCCCTTGGCGTTGGCTGACACGACGCCGACGTCTCGGACCCCATGCGCCACCGTGTCGCCGACGACCCCGGTCGTCCGTGACGTGGCAATACCTCGGCGTCGTGTCAGTCGACGCCAACCCCCATACCTCGGCGTCATGTTCTAAGACGCCTAAAAATGGTCTATTTTCAGAAAACGTTTTGACGTAGGTCTTTTTGTAAAAATTGTTTTCAAAAGGGACCAAAATACAAAAATTTCACCACCTAAAACGGCTCCGGCACCTCTTTTCGACACTAGAAGCACTTCTGCGTCTGTCCGCGTTTGGTGGGGCTCCTCTGGCTCCAGTGTTGGAGCTGCGGGCGGAGCCGGAGCAGGAGCGCAACCAAAGGGCCCTAAGTTGTGATTGAGGGGGCATGAAAAAGTATATTTTGTAATTGTAATAAACTTGATACGACATGTGATTGATTGATCTTGCTGTTTTTTTATCCTAATTGATCTTGCTGTTAGATAGATGGAAACATGTATGGGATTTGTTGCATTACTAGAATTGCTTGATCATATATGAATCACTTTCTGTACTACTTTCTTTGTAAGCCATGTCAAGGGTTTTCTTGACTCATATATTAATACGCGCGGCGCCTTTCAAGGGAGGTGAAGCGACTCTTAACCATTCTATCTTTGAAGCCCGACACCTAGAATTGAAGAATTTTAATTCTACCGATCTAGGGATGAAAATGGATGTCTAGACATCCAAATTGTTCAAATTTGTTTCCGTTAAAACACTTCGTATTGGTTTCTAATATGTCTGAATCCGTTTTCAAGATTTTTCTCAAAGTGTACCTATGTCCGGTATAGATGACGATCTTTGTTGCTTGTGTACCATACGCTCAGGGTTGCGAGTAGGCGATCACAACAATGTGTCTATGGGTGAACCTATCTAAAGGATGAGCTCAATCTACTTAGGATGTGTTAGGTTGATCTTGGGATGACCAATCAGGGGCTCCCTACCCCGCCTTATACAGTCCTGAGGTAGGGTTATAGAAGGTTGGTTTCCGAGTTCGTTACAAAGAAATCTAGTCGGATAAAGTTAGTTCCTATGTACATCTTGATATGCCTTGTTTATCAAGTAGATGAGATAGACCGTTGATTTTGGTCTCTACGTTGCCTTGTCCACGACGGAGGTGCTCTACATTGGATCTAGGTGAATCTAGTGCTCCAGATCTACTTTTTTAGAGGTGGAGCTCTCCCAAACTAGCCCATAATGACAAAATGAGGCGCTGTGCGGATTCAGGTGCAAACACAACCACCACTATGTCAAGAAGGGGAAGGAACTTTTTAATGAATACGAGTTCATCTCATCAGATCATCTAAAGAAACAATTCATATGTATGTCATGTATATTAATACAATTTTGAAATAATTGTTTAGTATCATCGGACACACTTGGATGAGGGCGTCCGAATGGTTCTCTTTCCGTCGGACGCCGCACCCACCGTTAACGCCATGGACCAAAACGAGTTGGCGCACCGCTTTGGGTTTCTTCGCACAAGCCCACACGACTCTCATTCTCCACTGCAAGGGCTCGCTCGCTACGCCGTTGCACCCACCTTCCTTCTTTCCCTGCTCGCTCCCTACGCCGCTGCATCCACCCACATGCCTTCCAATCGCCGTCGTGCTTTGCTCCCAGGTGATACCCACCAACCGCCGTTTCCTCCCATGGAAGGCATCTGTATGTATGGACGAGTCTGCACCCCACGACTCCCCACTCTGCCTCTTCCGCTGCGGCTTCAATGCACGGTCCTCACCCCGCCCTCTGTGCCACCGAGCTCCGTGCCGCTGGCGAGCACACTGGTGACCTTCACGCGCCACCCACCCGTCCTCTACGCTACCGTTGCCCCATGTCGCCCCCACCCCGCCCTCTGTACACCGCCGCCCAGCTCCGCGCTCCGGTGAGCACACAGGTGACCTCCACGCGCCAATGAGCCTCCATTCACCGAAGCAGCAAGGAGATGTTTGCGCTGAAAAGCGCATGTTGCAATTATATGTTTCAAGTGTTTGAGGGGTATGTTGCAAGTATTTTGTATCGATATTGGAAAAGTAGATCGGGATGTTGCACATGTTGCAATGGCTATATACGTATGTTTCAAGTGTAGGTTCCAAATGATTCATCTGTTTTAGACGTATGTTGCAATTGTTTCATCTGGATGTTGCCAAAGTAGATTTGGATATTTCATATATATGTGAGTGTTTGAAGTGTTTTTATACGTATGTTGCAAGTTTTTTTTTATTTGAATGTTTGTAATATTTGCAATGGCTACACACGTGGTTTCAAGTTTTTTCTGGTGTTTTCAAGTGTTTAAGACGTATGTTGCAAGTGTTTCAACTATTTTGAACATATGTTGCAAGTATTTCATCTAGATGTTGCAAAAGTAGATCTGGTGTTGCACATATTGCAGTAGGATCCACTACAACTGCTGGGCCCGCATGCATGTGCATGGGAGTAGAAGGGCGCGAGCGGCAGGCGCGGGAAACAGAGTGGGGCGCAGATCAAGACACGGCCCCTGCGCAGGTGTGGGAAACAGAGCAGCATGGGCCCCCATGTGGACGCTAGCGCCCCGGAACGGACGTCCGGGCGCTAGCAAGTCCATTGTACCATTCAAATAGAGTCGTTAAGAGAATATTTTTCATGATTGCTCATGTACGCATGTGTACTTGGTCCATCCATGATGCAACTACATTGAGGGCAACATCTTTCTGATTCTTGTGACAATTTCTAGGATTTTTCTTTTTCTTGTGGAGCACTAGACCCCCGCTAGAATTTCTAAAGGTGGATGAAAACACCAGCCACCTTTAGCAATGGCTAAAGCTGACCGGTGTTTTCAGCCTTCTTCTAAATGGTGTTCATTTCTAGAGACGATTACTGTTTCCAGCCGTATCTGAAAACGTAGTTTCCAGGAACAGTTGGTCTTGCCGGCCGGCTTTGGAAATGGCCACCACCAGACATAGTTGAGCATCCCTTGTTTCTACCGCATACAACACGTTGTTGCACAATCATTGTACCGTACTAAATGATGAGTTTATACAATACAACAAGATTATGTCACCAGAATATATAGTTTACACACACGATAGAATGAAGTTAGAGTTGGCTACAGAGGGAGAGGGAGGGTACACACCACCAGTTCATGGTGACCATCTGACCGCTCCATGCTGAAATCACACAATATATCAAACAACATTCAGTCCCAGCGCCTGTCCTTTCTGTTCGAGAAGTTCTTGCGCTTTCTTCACGAGATCAGAACAGAAAGGCCTCACAGGTATCCCATAGCAATCGCGTTCGGCGCCAGAGAAAAGCATGCAGCTCTCGAGCCCCGCCATTGCCTTGGAAGCCTGGTATAGTGAGTCCACGATCACCTTCTTCATCTCTACATCTTCGGTGCAATGATCATGCGGAATCAACGCTATGACAAGCTCACAGCTGAGCTTTACTGTTGCCCGGCAGGACGGCGTGGCGTACCTGTTCTCGTCCACGAGCTCCTTGAACTTCTCCGCAAGAACCTTGGGGGTGGCTAACTGCGCCACCACAGTTGCAAATTCAGGCGCGTTGATCCATCTCCCGCGGATGGCTGCGCAGAGCAATAGCAGGGCGACTTGTAGCCTCCTCTCCTCATGTTGCTGCTTGTGTCCCTGTACACGGAGTCGCTCGTCGTGGCCACCTTGTGAAATGGTTTGCTGCCACCACTGGATGAGTTTGCTGGTGCTTGTTGCCGGTGCCTCTGCCTTTATATGCAGCAACTCTCTAAGGACCTGCATACAGTAGTTGTCAAGTACTGGTAGCAGTTAGTTGGTAGTTTCAAGAAACTTGATTTGTAGTATCAGTTAGAGAAAAAAAAAAGATAGTAGCAAATATGCTTGCACCTTCTCTAAGGTTATTTTCTTTATATGGTCTTGATCCGATGGAGATGTAGTACAGTGAGTACACAAGTGCTTCAGGATCACTGCTGCGGAAATCCTGGATCTGACAGTGCTTCCCTCGGGCTTGTTGGAGTCCAACATTTCAGTAAGATAACAGAGAACGTCTTCAGGTCCTGTGCTGGTGATACTCCTGATATCGTCTGCATGAATCTGATTTCCCACGCACAGGGTAGCCAGTGCTTCCCCAGCCTTTTCTTTCAGATGGCTCACAGTTTCCTGAGCTGCCTTCGTCTTGTTTTCCACCAATGCTTGCCTGGCTTTGTGCTGGCTTTTATTTGACTTGTGGCTTTTCTCAAGTTGGCTTTCAATTTCTTTGTCTAGCTTTGCCCTTGTCTCCGATAAATAATCTTTCATCCATTTGTCAGTAAGGACGATGTCTTGTACCTTGGGAATCAGATATTCTCTTCTCTCCCTAGCCAAATTATTGGAGGAGGTGGACTCATCACCCCAACATAACTGTTCAAGGATATCTATGGCTCGGATCTGTAGCACTATGATATTACAGCTGTTGATCTTCTGGGCCAGAAAATTCTCCAGATTCTTTACTGCACTGCTATTATGTGCAACTCTGCGGCGCATCTCTTTGCCAGTATCACCAGGAGATTTCATAAGCCTGCTCACCAGTTTCAGTGATCCGTCTATCACCTTAGCCCATGCAGTATTTGTCTCCATATCTTCTAGTACCAAATTTTCATAGCTGAGCGGTGCAGTAATCTTTGAGAAGAGAACATCGGAGCTGCAGATCACCTTGCAGTTGAGTTCGTCGACGGCCAGGTTCTCTAGGATTCTCAGGCCTTGCAATATCAGGTCCTCATTGGTTCCTTTTGCTGAATTGATGCTAATAACTTGTTCTTTCTCCTCGGCATTCCCATTCCGTAGGGCTAAGTGCTTTATCCGTCTCAAGGAGAAACGCTTCTTCTGCTTGCTTTGTTGCTTGTCAAGCCTTAGCTGAGCTGCAAAATAGATAGCTTCTTGAGCACCATCATCCTTGTTGTAACCAGAGGTGTCTAGGAGAGAGGATATGCATTCTAGTGCTCCTGGGAACTGAGCTAGGCTGAGATCAGGTGCGACATGCTCAACAATCCTTGCGGCAAGCCATCTCCTCTCCCCATCAGCTGGACTCCTCCAGGCAAGGGTTGCTACAAGCTTCTGAATCCTGAGTCTTGGTGACTGGAGCAGCAGTTGTCTTACTGGCACACCCTGCTGGATCAGCGTGGTTAGCACCCTTGCTCCAGACGCGTAGTCCTCTGGCATCTCTGAATCCAGCAAGCCAGCACCATATGTGATCAAATTCCAACTCCCATCAAGAGACGCCAGGCATTTCAAGTATTTCATTTTTGTTTCGTTACAGTAGCCAAGGACTACTTTGCTGCTGAGCCCAACTTGTTGGCTGACCTTGTACACCACAATGATTGTACCATATGTTTCAATCGGCCACACAATAAACAGGAACATTATACCTTGAGCAAGACAGAGAAAATAGAATAAGCTTATTCCTGGCCTGAGGTTTGCTTCTGAGTCATCTTTGTTGGACCTGCCATAGTCCAGCTCTCCAATACGCAAATTAGCGAGGAAAGCACAAAAAAGCGGGCTGTATAGAAAGAATGACAGCACGAGGTAGAGCACGAGGGACACAATGAGATGTGCTACTCTAGAAGTCAATGATCTAATTTTTGTCCTCAACCACCATGACCAAGATGTCTGAAGCAGCTGCGTCTCCACATGACTGTGCTTTACTCTCGAAGCAGGCAGGATGGCTCTTTTCATTGTTGATAGGAACAATGACATCAAAGGCCCCAACTCGTTATCGAAAATCCCATTGAACATCCTGTTGTACGTTGGCTCTAGTTAGAGCAAGTTGTAAACGATTTTTCAAGAGAATGAAGCATCGCTGCCAACAAATAAAATACATTGTGATGTTGCACCTCCTATTGACACTATTTGAGTAATTACACTATGTAAAATGTTGCCTATATATATGGTTAGGTGTCTAAGGGCTCATTTGTAATAACCTTCAACTTTGAGTGCCCTTTCTCAAGGTGGGAAAACCAGCCCAAATAGGGAGCCTGAGCTCCCCTTCTCAGTTGGTGATTGTTCTTCCCCTTTGGAGGTTGATAGAGGGAGAGAGGAGATTTGAGGGATGAGGTTTTGATCTACCAAATCCACCACTAGAATGAAATTGTGGGGATTTGGAGCCTCCCCAACATTGTTGGCTCCCACTTCTTGTATCCTTCATCTTCATAGTGGATTGTTTGCTTGTCACCGTCTATGGTTTTTTTCCCTCAAGGGGTTTCCACGTAAATCCTCGTGTCTACTTGTGGTTCGGTATTCCTCTTGCCATACTTGTTGATTGGTTCCTATGTTGCTTGCTATTGGTTCTATTTTGTTCAAGTTCATGGTGGATGGTTGAGATTGGCATATAAGGCATACATGGGTTCTTTGATATGTTGATGATGGGGATTCATGTGTTAGTGAGCTGATCTTTGCAAGTATATTCCTAATTTTGAAGTTTGGACAACACCATGTGGAAGCCCTATATTTGGTTTTGGTAATTAAGTGATAACTAGTGAACTAACCTTTGACCTCAAGTGTTGATTAAGCTGGGTGAAGTCCACACCAAGGGTTGATCTAGATGGCATCCATAGTGGTGGAAATGGAGAAGGCCACAAGTTGATCAAGTGATGAACATTGGAGAGAAGAAGAGAGGAACAAGCTCGAAGGCAAAGATATACTTGATAGGGCTTTGCTTTTGCTGTCCGAGACACAATACAGTGCATGGTCGGATTTAGGATAGATAGTCGTACTATTAAGAGAGAAACTCTAACGCTAAGAAGTTATATAAGTGCCACTAGTTGTGAACCAACTTTGCATATGGATTGGCCCTAGTAATTTTTTTGAAAGACTAACTCAGTACCTAAGGTGAAGATGTTCATGTTGAAACATACTGGAGCTAACAGATTTGAGACGCTTGCGCAAAATCATGCTTAGTGTGTTTTTCAGCACTCATCGAAAAGGTCTGTTGCCTATGCTGGGGAAGCACCAGAGGTAGTAGTGCATAGAAGGGTCATGCACTGTGCCGAGGGTTACTCACTGGATTTATCTGGTGGTAGCCCACTAACCTACACTGGAACAATTTGCTGCACTGTTCATCGCACGGTATTTTTTTTGAACGTGCTCACCGAAAGTCCCGATAATGGCCACTGAACTTTTCCGGTGAGGGCCTGGACCTCTTGGTGTAGTGGCCAGTAAGGTTTTTGGGGTCACCGGAGAAAAGAAAATGGAAGCTCTAACAACTAGTTTTACTTGGCCGAGCGAGCAAGTGGGCACTGGAATTCTCTGGTGCCGGCACTTAAGCGAGCACCAGAGTATGCGCTATAGGTTTTAAAATCTGGATCAAATCTGAGCCATCGAGTCGAGTGCCGTTTGCTCTGGTGGTGTTTGTCCGGTGGGCACTAGATTTTTCGTTGCTTATGCAGACAACCCACTAGCAAGCCTTTAACGACTAGTTTTTGGGGGAGCTCTAAAAATATGTGTTGCTGTTGGCCGGTTCTTGGAGCCCTCTCTTGGTCTAACTGTTCCAACACTTGTGCGAGCTCTCAAGAACACCTCCCACTCATCTCCTTGATTGTTGCTTGATCTAAAGTGAGTTTGGAAGAGATCTAGTGCATTTTTTTAGTTGATATGCATCTAGTGGCACTAGTTCATCATTTGAACCTTGGGATTCAATCTTGGTGGTTGCTGCCACCTAGATGGCTCGGTGAATTGAAGGATCATTGGTGATTATTTGCCGCCAATGATCAAGTTGATTGTAAGGGGCTCTGATGCTCGTCCCCACGGGAGATGGTGAAGAACAACTATAGTGGAATGCTCATGACTAGTTAGAGTGCTCTTTGTGATTGATTCTTGCGGCACCCAAGTTGTGGATCAACCTTGAGCATCTAGTTAGTGTGCGAATTGCTCACCTAGAGACTCACCACAACGAGGACATAGGTTGCCATCAAGCAACCGAACGTCGGGGATAAATTGATTGTCTCCCTCCTGCCCGACTCGGTTTGCATACTACTCACTTTTGCTTTACATTCATATCTATTACTTGTGTGTGGTAGTTGCTTGGTAGAGTAGCTCTCTAGTGTAATTATTGTTTTAGAGGTAGAGTATCTAGTTGCAGTTGCTCTCTTTTGTCTAGCTAGCTAGAGTAGCTTTGTGTAGTTGCTAGACTTGTGTGGTTGCGTGTTCTAGTAGTAGAATTAAGTTGCTACTAGAATTGTGTAGGGGCTTGCATTGGGTGAGATAGAGCTAGGCAAAGTAGTGGCTATTAGGCTTCGTTGTTATACTAACTACTTTGCTGTAGTGTTTGTGAGTTTATAGAGAAATTTTTATAGGCCATTCAACCCCTCCCCTCCAGCCATCTAGATCATTTTACCATGTTTGAAGAGTTGATGCTATGGGGCTATTTTGTTATATGCACATAAGGTGTTTGGTGAAATGCTTGCGAATAATTAGCTTACTAATTTTGATGCTTCCATTGCCCCTCTACCCTCACATACGTTCAGGCTAAAACTTAGGTGATTGCTATAAGCATTACTTTTGTCACAAATACGAAACAATATGCGACTTATTTGGCATTCATTTTGTTAGATCCAAATCATTTCAAATTTATACCCATTTGGTAGTGTGCCAAATATAGAGCACTTCATCCTGCAAGGATATGGTCATGTAGCCTATGGATTGGTGTCTTCATCTAGCCTGTGAAGTGACAATCATTTTCCATCATCACACATCCATCCAACGTATTGATGTAGGGTATGGCCGATGGTGTTGGCCAGCGATCAGGTGCAACGCCCTTAGCCTCACACACACGCGCGCGCATAAACTTGAGTTGGATGAATTGAAGAAAGGAGACAGAGCGTGTATACAAATGAACTGCTGCTGAATTGGGTCCACACAATTCTATATATACAAGGTCTACTTTAGTACTAGGTGATGGTTTACCAACTACAAGTATATCTACTACCATGGCTTACATCACCTACTACCTGCTAACAACTATAAGATCATACCGGCCATACCTTTTTTGTCAAAAAACAAGGATAGGGTGGTACAGGGATATGTAGCAAGAGCTAGCCATATTACTGACAATTCTTTCCCTAGTTTGGGCGCTCTTGCTTGATTTCCACCACAACAATTTTGATCCTCAGCTCCATGAACTGAAGACGGGTGATAGGCTTGGTGACGATGTCTATGAGATGCTGTCCAAATTCGATGAACTCTAGGACAATCTGTCCTCCATCAACACAATCAAAAATGAAATGATATCGGGTGTCGATGTGCATTCTACGGTCATGTAGGACTTTGTTCTTTGCTAAGGCGATGGCGAATTGTTTGTCCACCATTAATGTCGGTGCATGAGCCTCTTCTCCAATGATCTTGTGTAGGAGCCAACTAAGCCATACTCCTTGGCATGTTGTTGTGGCCGCAGTGATGTACTCTACCTCGTAGGTTCAAATGGTCACCACCTTGTACATCTATGATTTCTAGGAATTTGGGGACGACCCAAGCAGGTAGAGCACATCAAAAGTGCTTTGCCGGCCATCGATGTAGCCTACCATGTCATTGTCGCTATAGCCACGGCAAAGGTGATGTTGTAGCCACAAGTCTTGGTAATGTACCGTAGTAGATTTTTGATCATTGCGAAGTGATCTTCCATGAACCGGTTCACATACCCCAAGGCAAAGTTGATGTCAGGCCGCTTGCCAGTCAGGTACTATAGCGCACCAACAATGCTTCGATAGCATGTTGTGTCCACCTTATTTGTGGTGTTGGACTTGGACAACTTCTTCCTCTCCTTCATTGGTGTTTTACACAACCAACTGTAGTCCATGCCGCTTCACTATAGCAGCTTCCACACATTAGCACTCTAGCATAGAGTTGCACCATCCTTCCCTTGCTCCATCTCCATTCCAAGGTAATAAGGGAGCAATCCAAGATCACTCATGTGAAACATCTTCTTTATCTCCTCCTTGAAACCCTCGATGTGCTGCGGGTTGGAGCACATGGTGATCAAGTCATCCACATATACTCTGACAACTAGAGTCCCCTACTCTACCCATCGAGTGTACAAATCATCCTTAGTGACGCACATGGTGAAGCCCAGGGACGCTAGCGTAGTGTCGATCATGATGTTCTAGCTAGGATCGCGGTGCCTGCCAAAGCCTATAGTGGGATTTGCATGACTAAAGCACCTTGTGATCCTTCCCTATAATGACAAAGCTAGGTGGCTGGTACACATGGTCCACCTTGGCAAGCTCCTCATTCAGGAAAGTAGACTTCAATGCCATGTGGTGGATGTTGTAGTCCTTCACTACTGCAAGCGCCAGTAGGACCGTAGGAGGTGCCCTGACTCCATCAAAGCCACCGGTGCAAAAGCATCCTCAAAGTCAACACCCTCCTTCTAGATAACGACTCTTACAACGAGCCAAGCTTTGTTCTTGATGATGTTGCCATGCTTCACCTTGTACACCCACTTCAACCCAACTGGAGTGCACCCAATCGGAGGGTCAACAAGCTCCTAGGTGTTTTTTCATGGGTTGTCTCCATTTTATTGATCATGGATTGATGCCATTGCTAATCTAGTTCAACATCGATGAATGACACAGGTTCCTTTGCACTTGCCAGGTGCTTTTTTGCCTCATCAAGTATGCGAGCAGCCTCCCAATTGGTGCTCATATCCATCAGGAGAATGTCTAGAGAGCGAAACTGCACCTGCTCCCATTGATGTTTGCTATCGACCTACAGAGACATGTCACATGAAGGGGTAATGAAGCTGATGGTGTTGACCTAGGTGCCTGAAGTTGAAGGTGTGCCCAGCCCCTCGCCTGCAAGGGTTGAAGATGGCGTCCACCCTTCCATGGATGAAGATTTGTTGGTGCTCACTAGAGAGGTGGAACCCGATGAGCCTGGTGCTCACTAGAGTGATGGACGAAGATCTAAAGACTCAAGTTGATTAGTGGTTCCCCGAGTTGATTCTGGGTCTACTCAAATCTTGCTTCAACCTAATAGGTGGACCTATCGGTACCTGTTAGGTGAGGATGATAGGACTGTTGATGATCAGACCGTCTAGAGTCCACTTCGCCCTCACTGGTGGGCCTGCCATGCTAGCCGGATCCCTCATCTTCTCCACCCGTCACCTTTGTTCCTTAGACCACTAGGTGCTCGATAACGAAGGCTCCATGGTGGCCATCTTCTTCCTTAGCGTCATGATTCTCCTAGGCCTGACTCACCGTCTTGTCGAAGACAAAATCCCATGAGCTACTAGGTCATAGAGGCCTGAGTTCTTTGCTAAGGTGATAGGAGATTGTTTGTCCACTGTCAATGTGGGCGCATGAGCCTCTTCTCTAATGATCTTGTGTAGGAGCCAACTAAGCCATACCCATACTCTTTGGCATGCAGTTGTGGCCGCAGTGATGTACTCTGCCTCACAGGTTGAAATGGCAACCACCTTGTACATGTGCGATTGCTTGGAGTTACTGGATGATCCAAGCAGGTAGAGCGCGCTGAAAATGCTCCAACACCCATCGATGTCACCTGCC
Organism: Miscanthus floridulus; assembly: GCF_019320115.1. Classification (NCBI taxonomy): domain Eukaryota; kingdom Viridiplantae; phylum Streptophyta; class Magnoliopsida; order Poales; family Poaceae; genus Miscanthus; species Miscanthus floridulus. The sequence goes on from NC_089588.1 coordinate 78,843,100, forward strand.
ATGTCATTGTCGTTGTAGCCCTCTAGTTTGAGCGATGATCCACCACCCTTTGGGAAGGCCATGTTGTAGGGCTAGAAGTCCCTACAATGTACCATAGTAGATGGTCGATCGTTGCGAAGTGATCTTCGCACGGATACTCCATGAACCCATTCACATACCCCACGACGAGGCCGATGTCAGGCTAGGTGCGAGTCATGTGCTGCAGTGCGTCAACAACGCTGTGATAGTGTGTTATGTTCACCTTCTCTACAATGTTGGACGTGGACAACTTCTTCCTCTCCTTCATTGGTGTTTTACATGATTGGCAGTAGGCCATGCTGGTTCGCTGCAGCTGCTTCCGCGCATAGGTGATCTAGCATAGTACTACGCCATCCTTCCGTTGCTCCACCTCAATTCCAAGGTAATAAGGGAACACTCCAAGATCACCCATACAAAGCATGTTCTTCATCTCCTTGAAATTCTCGATGTTCTGTGGTTTGGAGAAGGTCATGATCAAGTCATCCACATATACTCCAACGACCAAAGTCCCCTTCTCTACCCATTGAGTGTTCAAATTATGCTTAGTGGCGCACATGGCAAAGGCAAGGGACACCAGGGTATTCTTGAGCTTGATGTTCTAGGCCTAGGGTGCATGCCTTAGCATATAGAATGCTTTGCACAGCTTCAGCACCTTGTGTTCCTTCGTCGTAATGACGAAGCTAGGTGGCTGCTTCTCATGGACCACCTTGTGAGCTGCCCATTCAGGATGGGAGACTTAACATCCATGTGGTGGATGCTCTAGTCCTTCGACGCTGCCAGCAGGAGGCATACAGATTCCATCAGAGCCACCGGTGCGAATGCATCCTCAAAGTCGACGCCCTCCTTCTACATGAAGCCTCTTACGGCGAGCCAAGCTTTGTGCCTGACGATGTTGCCATGCTTGTCAATCTTCACCTTGTACACCCACTTCAACGCAATTGGCCTGCACCCACTCAGAGGGTCAACAAGCTCCTAGGTGTTTCTTTCCCAGATTGTCTCCATCATGTCAATCATGGATTGATGCCATTGCTGATCTGGTTTAGCATCGCAAATGACGGTGGTTCCTTTGCATTTGCCAGGTGCAGTTCCTCATCAAGCATGTGAGCTGTCTCCCGGTTGGTGCTCGTATCCCTTAGGAGATTGTCCAGAGAGCGAAATTGCACCGGTTACCCTTGATGTTTGTTGTCAACATATAGAGACACGTCCAATGGAGGGGTAACGAAGTGGATAGGGTCAACCTTGGCGCTTGAAGTTGAAGGTGTGCCCATCCTCTCGGTCGCAAGGGTTGAAGATGGCGTCAGATCTCCCGTGGACGTGGATCCATTGGTTCTCACCAGAGCGGCAAAACCCAGTGAACCTAGTGCCCTAAGATCCAAAGACTCGAGTTGATCGGTAGGCCCCTAGGTTCCTATTAGGTGCAGATGATCGACCCCCAGATCCTACTTCACCCAGATAGGTGAACCCGCCAGTACCTATTAGGTGAGGACGATAGGACCCGCTGATGATCAGACCATCTAGAGTCCACTTCGCCCTGGTAGGTGGGCCCGCCATGCCATCTAGATCTGTCATCTTCTCCACACGCCACTATTTCTTGGACCACCAGGTGCGCAACGGTGAAGGCTCCTTGTAGGCCATCTTCTTCCCTAGTGCTAGGATTTTCCCTAGCCTGACTTACCTTCTTGTCGAAGATGACATCCCACGAGATGCGTACGTGGTTCCCACGTGGATCGAATTGAATAAGCAGTATGCCTTTCCCCCTGGTTCGTATCCCAGGAACACAATTGAGGTGCTCCTGTCTTCCAGCTTGAAGAGGTGTGGTATCGTCTCCTTGACGTGCCTAATGTAGCAGAAGGTGCGGAAGAACAAGACATCTGGCTTCCTCTCGTACCATGCCTAGAATGGCAAAATCCCTATCAGGCTCTTCATCGGTGATCGATTGAGCAAACACCTCCGTGTTCACCGGTTCTCCACAAAATGCCGCCGGCATCTTCTTTGCCTTCATCATGCAATGCAACATGCCGATAATGTTTTGATTCCGCCACTCCACCACGCCATTCTATTATGACATGTACAATGTCATCCACGAGCAGAAGGAAGTTGTGCTTCCCCGTTGTGCGTCGCCAGTGTGATTGGTCCGCACATATCATCATGGACCAGATCAAGTGGGTCATTGGCGCAGTAGGTCACATAGCTCGCTGATGTGCTCAACCAGCGATAGGCCACGCACCATGTTGTGGCATGTCATACTCGCGAGGGCATCCAAGCTCAGGTGCCCGAATCGTGCATGCTAGAGCCATGCGTTCTCCCCCTTCAGTGTTGCAAGGCACACCGATGCGCATATCAAGAAGGTACTGATGATTCTTCGCTCAGGACCTTACAGCCTCGCTCGTCAAGTTGGATGATGGTGACGATTTTAGAGAGCAGCCGCAGGATGAAGTAGACGCCCGTCACGGCCCGATGTTCACCGTTCTGGAACTTGAACAACACCGTGCCACCCCATATCCCCACTCGCATCCTATCTCTAAACTTCACAGACTCGACAATGTTCTTGTCGAGATCGGCGAACTCTTCCAGGTCATAGGTGATGTGGTTGCTTGCCCGGGAGGTACCACAATTTCCTCTCAACGCGGCCTAGGCATGCATCTCATCGAGGAGCCGCTGTGCCTGCGGAGGTTCCTCCGCAGTGTCGTTTAGCGCACAGACTTGCGCCATCAATAGCGCGGGCTCGTCGTTTGTCCTCACCTTGCGCAAGGCAGGCCTGTTCCGGCTGCTTGGGATTCTTGCTAACAAATGGGTATAATAAATTAGAAACGGTATGGATCTTTAACGGCCTGTTTAGTCTGCAGAATAGAAGGATGTGGAATGATCCGATGAGAAATCCAAACCTAGCGCTGGCATTTGGTGGTTTGCGTCACATGTTGGACCGGTCTGTCTGTAATCGCAGGTCAGTTAATGGAATCAACTCATTGTCTGGAAAATCAACGGACGACTCGATGCGGAATGGACGCATGCTGCATGGGTCCGTCCGTGGAACCAAACACGCTGTAAAGGAGCCACTAATTTTTTCAGGATTAGGTGTTTTCTTAGTCGTCCCTGGAGATGCATTCAGAAGAGATTCCGTGGAAATCTATTTCTCGGGGACGGTTAGAAATAAAGGCCATTTACGGAACGAAACAGTAATGTAAATCTGTTTTGAGAGGCACGGTTGATATATTACGGAAGGCTCATAAAAATGGTTGTTAAGCCCTCCCCCTCCCTCCTCCCTACACGCGACAACTAATTAGCTAAGGAAGAGGTGTAATAATATAAGTATGTACGCTAGCTATATGTTGTACAAGAAAAGGAAAATAAAAGAACTAAGTTAATTAAGATCCAATGGCTTAAGCTAGGAGTTTGAAATTAAATAGTCTGTAAACATAATTTCAGAAAATCTCATTCGGTGACAGATGAGAGGGCCGGGGTGGATGATGAGCGAGAGTACTAACCCGCCAGCCTGCACGAATGCAATGAAGGTGATATACCAGAAATCTTTCGTCTCGAGCTTGGACACAAAGCCGCCGAGGAGGACCACCGTCGCCCACAGAACCACCAGGGCGCCGCTGCCTTTTAGCCCCATCAGGACGTACGTCCGGAGCACCGCGTATCTGTTGATGAACTTCACCTCCGGCCGCCGGGCGAGCTCCTCTCTCGAGCAAGCATCCACATCATCCTCCACCTCCACGTCGTCATGGTCGTGGAGGAGCTGCTGCAGGCTTCCATCATGTGCCCCGGCAGCCATTTTGCTCCGCCGCTGCGCCATCAGTGTGGGTACGTGGTGGTGGATATATGGATCCGAGAGAGCAAATTGCAGGCCTTGGCTTCGGAAGTCAATGCAACCCAGCGTGATGAACCCACCTTAAATCTTTGCTTCGCTCCCCTCCTAGCTAGCTAGTTGGTGTGACTGCTGGTTGGTAATAGCACACTAGTTATTTTATAATAACATAAAATAATAAACGAATAGTGGCACTAGTTTGTAAATGAGCTTGAGGAATCGATGAGCTTGAAACGGTATCTATGCCATCAAGTAGGGCTGAACTTATTGTTTGAAAATGAAATGTCATCAGAATTTAAACAAAACGCTGCACACTATATATAATATATCTTTTGTGCGTATGTCCTGCCTTTTCGTCGCGAAGAAGGGTCCATGTATGCATATAAAATAAAATAATGTTCTGGGCCAGCTAGCCTTTTCGTCGCGAAGAAGGGTCCATGTATGCATATAAAATAAAATAATGTTCTGCGCCATCTTAGCGGCAAGGCACACACACACACACACATATATATATATATATATATATATATATATATATATATATATATATATATATATATATATATATATATATATATATATATGGGCTAAGAGTTGGTTACTAGCTCTAAGCCAATCTCTCCAATAATGTTAGCTTTTAGCAACTACGTGTAGTATGATTAGGCCCACATGCCCACATGACACTCTCACATATTCGTGGAATGTATGTATGATCCTAGCTCTTGATTAAGAGCTAACTTTTCTCTCTCTTGTATTAAAATATAAAAAAGTACTTAGAGCTAGCTTATGAGTCACCTATTAAAGGTGCCCATAGCTTGGTTTATGGAATTAAACAACAAAGCATGAACTGAAATACTTAGAGCTAGCTTATGAGTCACCCATCGCGGGTGCCCATGGTATGGTTGACGTAATTAAACAACAAAGCAAGAACTGACCGCGCTTTGAAGTTCGAGCGAGAAATGGACACCCCACCCACCCTTCTTTTGTTTATTTCCACCTGCCCGTCTGATAGTATATTTTTTGACTGACGCGGTCGTTTATGGAGTGGAGTCATTATTATTGTATATAGACACGAACCAATTGTAGCATGCACCCTCTATATAAATCTGTTCTCTCGATGAGCGACCTCTTGTCCCAATCGGTTGTACCAGCTCGAGCAAATGTCCCAAGTGAGTATAAAATGGTTGTTTATTTGTACATAAAACTTTCCTTTCTGATAAAGACTTCCCTTTCTGCAGCGGCGCCATGAGTTCAGATCAGTTCCAGACTGCGCATGCCCATGCCTGCAGATTGGTGGTCTTCAGTTCCCAAAGTCAATCCACCGTGATAAGAAAACATTAAATTTTGATTTGCTAACTACCCTAGGAGTGGTTCACTACGTGAAAAACGGTTTGTAGCAACGGGACAAATTTTTTTGTAGGGGTAACTGGTGATGGAGCCGCCCCTACATTGGCGTGCTCGGGAGCCCAGACATCAGCCGACCCTACAAATAGAACAGCAGGGGCGGCTGGTGATACGAGCCGCCCCTACGACTGATTTATAGGGGTGGCTCTATCACCAGCCGCCCCCGGCGTTGCTATTTGTAGGGGCAGCTGGTGATTCAGCCGCCCCTACAAATGCCCTCGTATAAATACCTCCGATTTGTAGGGCGGCTCAATCACCAACTGCCTCTACAAATGACCCACATATAAAGCAAACTGCAGCACATTCTTCCTCCTCGGGTTACTCACTCCAACCCGTGAAAGAAAGGTGGGGATGCCTTGGGCACCTCCAAAAAATTGCTCTACTAAGGGGGAAAGGTTTTGGTCTCAAATTCTTTAGTGGACAGGTTGTAGAAGGTAAGAAAATGCTATTCTACACTTTTTTTGAAGTTTTAATGGTTGGTTAGTGAGTAATTAGAGTTTTGTTTTTCTCTCTCTTCTATGGTGCTTGAGCTACTTATGAAGCAAATTAGACCCAAGTTTTGAATGTACTAGGGTAAATTAGGGAGGGGAACAAGATCATACCCTTATTTGATCCATGTTTCTTGAATTTAGTGAACAATTAGTTAGTTTTATGGATGTTTCATGTGCATGTGGATCTAGATCTAGGGTTTGGTTTTTTTATTAATTTTGTTTTTATAAATTTATGTTTGATGAAATTGAACTAGGGTTTGTATGAAAGATATTGGGTAAAATATAATTGTTGGTAATTGTTGTCTTTGAAATTGTTTATTGTAATCAACAAATATGTATTTTAATTATTTATGGATAAATGGACCATTAATTAATTTTCCTCTACCATGGTGTGTTTGTATGCTTTATGTAATTATATTGGATTTATATTCATATATATCTGAAGTATATACAATTATTCTCAAGTAATTATTAATTTGATTTATTTTTATATATATCTGAATAAGTAGTCCTTTAATGTTTGTTTTGTTGTTGTTGTAAAAGATGGAGTATAAAAACTCTTTGATGTATGGTTCGTTAAGGTTCAAGGCAGGTTTCCGTGAAGAGGTGGATAAATTTATTGAAGCCGCAAAGAAGCATGCAACGATATTGAAAGAGAATAAGGATACAATTATTTGTCCCTGTAAAGATTGCAAGAACCATATGGCATGGACAGATGTGACTATCATCAGATCACATTTGATTATATAAGGATTTATTGAGGACTACATAGTATGGATTCATCATGGTGAAACGGTTATTGTTAACGACAAGGATGAGGAGGAATACGACGACGAAACCATAGAATCCATGTCCCAATATTCAGCAGAGCTTGATGCACGAATGGATTTTGAGTTTGGCAATGAATAAGGTGGTGATGCTGGTGGTTGGGTTGGTAACGACGAAGGTGGTGCCAATAATGATGGTGGAGCACGTGTCGGGGATGAAGATGATTTGGAGGACATGATTCGAGCCCTTGGACCTGAGATTTTACTACATAGCCTGAAAGGTCTATAAAATTTGGAAAGGGTGACAAAAGCATCGAAGGAGACTGTGTATGGTGTTGAAAAGAGCTGTCCGACACATTGGACATTGCTACGTTTTATGCATCTCCTGTCAGACTATAGTTTCAATGATCTATTGCATCTCCTATCATGGGTGCTGCCACAACCAAACTCAGTTCCCACCAACACATACCAAGCGAAGAAGGTCATAAGTCCATTGACTATGGGGGTTGAAAAAATCCATGCATGCCCCAACCACTGTATACTTTTTTATGGCAAAACGTTCAAGTCACTGGATAAATGTCCCCAGTGTGGGGCCAGCCGGTACAAGAACAATTACCTTTACGGTGGGGACGAAACCGGTACGGGGAAAAGAGGAATAAGAAGGGTACAAAAAAGGTGGTATAAGAATCTCAGCCCCCAGAGGACACTCCATTAGGCAACGATGCAAAGGAGAGAAGAATTCCTACCTTGGTAATGTGGTACCTACCAGTGATCAACCGCTTGAGACGTATCTTCCTAAACCCTAAAGAAGCCGCACTCATGACATGGTGGGGTGATGAGCGCAAGGTGGATGATGATAAGATTGCACACCCGGCTGATTGTAGTCAGTGGCAAAGGTTTGATGAGAAGCACAAAGAATTCAGCGATGACCCAAGGAATGTACATTTTGGCTTGAGCACCGATGGAATGAATCCCTTCAATGTGAGGATGAGCGACCACAGCACTTGGCCAGTGATCTTGACCATGTACAACATCCCAACGTGGTTGTGTCAGAAGAGAAAGTACCTTCTCCTCACTATTCTTATTTCTGGCCCTAAATAACCAGGCATTGATATAGACGTGTTCCTTGAGCCTTTGATGCAAGAAATGGAGAGGATATGGAGGCATGGGGAGCCAATGTATGATGCGTTCTGAAAGGAGGACTTCCTATGTAGAGCAATAATATTTGTTACTACCAATGATTACCCCGTGCTGTTTGCTTTGTCTAGACAGATCAAAGGGAAGACAGGATGCTTGGTTTGCTTGGATGGTACTACATGGGTGTACCTGGATGCATCCAAGAAGGTAGTTTACCTAAGAAACCAACGCTTCTTAAAGACAAGTCACAAGTACCGTAGCAAATTGTTCTTTAGATTTTATGACAACACCCTAGAGATTGAACCCCCTCCAGAGAGACGTCATAATGGAGAACACATGTACAGAATGGTGAAAAACATACGCATCGTCTATGGAAAGAAGAATCCGGATGGGGCGAACAAAGATAGAAGCACACCTCCAGTCGAAGGCGTACCTTTCAAGAAACAATCGATCTTCTTTCAGTATCTACCTTATTGGCCAGACTTGGAGGTCCCTCATGCCATTGATGCTATGCACGTGCAGAAGAATGTCTTTGAGAGTCTCATTGCTACCTTGATGAACACAGGCAAGTCAAAGGATGGTCTAAAAGCACAGAAAGACATGGTGCAGCTAAACGTGATGGCACAGCTTCACCCGGTACCTGAGGCTAATAGAAAATGCACTCTGCTCATGGCATGCTTCAACCTAACACCAGACGAGAAGAGAGCTATATGCACTTTCCTAAGGGGGGTCAAAGTCCCGACTGGGTTTTCAGCAAATGTGAAGAAGCTAGTGTCGATGAAGGACTTGTCAATAACACACTACAAGGCTCACGATTGTCATGTGATGCTGAGAGTGTTTCTACCTATTACAATTAGGGCTATAAAGCCAGAGTTCTTGAAAATGGCCATCACCCGCATGTGCTATTTCTTTTCGAAGATCTCACAGAAGATGATTTGCAAGCAAGAGCTGAGTGACCTACATGAATTTGTGGTGGAGACACAAAACCAACTAGAGATGTGTTTACCTCCTACATTTTTTGATATAATACCACATCTCATGATTCACATGGTTCATCACATACAGGCGCTGGGCCCTTGCTACTTGCATGAAATGTGGTCCTACGAGCCGTTCATGTCGGTTCTAAGTCGATATGTGCATAATCGAGCATACATAGAGGGCTCCATGATAGAGGGTTACAGTACTGAAGAAGTCGTCGAGTGCTGTCAAGAGTACCTAAAAGTACAGAAAGGGATTGGTAAACCCGATTCTCGTCACAAGGGTAGGCTGGCTGGGAAGGGTACAAGTGGTAGAAAAGTGTTCATCGACCATGATTACAAAGAGGTGAGTCGGGCGCATTACAGTGTCTTGTAGAGTACACAACTGATGCAACCGTACATTGATGAACATTTGGCTATCATTATGGCGGGGAGAAATGGCCGTTCGGATGATTGGGTCATGAAACAACACAAGCAACGACTAACTACATGGTTGAATGACCAAAACATACAACCTAGAGAAACCATAGACTCTATTACCATCAGTAGGTTGACGGAGGGGCCATCGAGACAAGTGACATCTTGGAATGCTTATGACATCAATGGGTATACGTACTATACCCACGCAAAGGATAGTAAATATGTGAACCAAAACAGCGGTGTTCGAATAGAGGCTCTCGATGGATTGGGGTGAAAGATCCAATACTTTGGCATCATAGAAGAGATATGGGAACTTGACTATAGAAGGAATATAACGGTGGTCCTGTTTCGATGCCGCTGGATCAAACAACACCAACTGAACGAGATCGGATTGAGAGTCTTGGACCTCGAGAATCTAGGCTACCAAGATGACCCTTGGGTGCTCGCTTCATGTGTCGCAATATGTCTGACCCACAAAGTAACCTCCCTCCGAAGAAGAAGACAAAGCATGTGGTTGCCTTCGGGAAACAACGCATTATTGGAGTTGATGGCATGAACGATGTTGAAGGTTACAATAACTATGATGAGATGCCGCTATTCACAGACTTTCCTAAGAAGATCAGTGTTGTGGAAAAGAACCTACCCAAAGACATATTGCCATGGGAACGAAAAGGTGTTAAGGGGAATGTCGTTACAGCGGGCTAGCTAGTTGTTGAACGTGGAGTGTTTGTGTAAGTGTGTATTTGTAAGACTTTATTTATGCATACGTGTGAGACTATATATTTATGTATGTGGGTAAGACTACATATTTTTGTATATATGTGAGACTACATTTATGCATGTGTGTGAGACTACCCTTTGTAACATCCTGATGGATCTATTTCAACATCCACTCTATTACTACTAAAACTTTATAAAATCACTTAACACTTTATGAAATGAAGAAATGGCCAAAATAAAAGTAGGAGATCTTGACGATTTATACAACTTTTATATTCATCACCTTTACAGTTGAAATCATTTAGTGGTTGAAAATCAGGTTTGAAGCTGTCATTTTCTGAAATTCAAAATTTGAATTGTTCAAAATTAGTGACAAAGATAGATGACTAGACTAAAATGATAGAGCATGATTTTAGAAAAAAATTAGAAAAAAAACCCATCACATTTGGAGTTAGTATGAGGGAGAAAAACTAGTTACAAGTTTCAGCCACAGATTAAAAAGAGAAATCACACTTGTTCATCGTTGATCATCATGAACAGTTGTTATTTTATTTCATTTAATGTCATAAAATTATAATTGAAGTTTTAAAATTCAAATTTTTTATTTTTGTTTTCTATATTGTTTTGACTACAATTGTTTTTATATATATTTCTGCATATATAGAATAATACAAAATATTATATTTGTGCATATATACAATTGTTTTTATATTACTTTGTGTTTTTGTGATATAAAAAATACAGAATTAATAATTTAATAAAATAGAAAATATTTGTAGGGGCGACTGGATTAGGAACCGCCCCTAGAAATCGTCCTGAGTATAAATAAAGGGCGCACGGGTGAGAATGGGTTGGGCACTCTCTTCTTCCTCCCAACGCCGTCAGGCTGCCCACTTTTTCGCCCGCGCCCCGCCGCCACCGCCTCCCGGACCTCTCCCGACGCCTGCGCCCCATCTCCGCACCCCCGGTCCTCTCCCGATGCCCGCGCCCCCTCTCCGCACCCACGTGCCCCATCTCCACAGCGGCTAGGGTTTTAGAGCCCCTGGCCAGCGGCGCTAGGGTTTCCGACCTTGAGGTGCCGCGGGCCTGCTCCCCGCCCTCCCGTGGCCCAGGTGTGTCGGCGTCCGTGCTCCCTCCCGCGGCGCTAGGGTTTGCGAATTGGATGTCTATGTAGAGAGGCTCCCGTCCTGTCGCTCCTCTCCCTCGATTGCAGCGTCGCTTGCTCGCCCTCTCACCTCGCACGGTAAGCCATGGTGGCTAGGGTTTGAGCGGCACCCCTCTCCTACTCGTGCGCCTCCCATCTCCGCTCGCTCCGTCTCCAGATCTCTAATTCGTCTTCCTCGCAGAGCACTGCCACGGGGGCTAGGGTTTGAACACCACCGGTCGCTGCTCCCTACGTCTCCAAGCCATCCGTTGCGACCCTCGCCGTGCCGCCACTGCCGCCGCTCTTATCCCGGCCAGTTGGCCCACGTGTGTGGTATGTTAGTCACAGGCTGTACGCGTCCTCATCTATTTTTGTTGTTAGATAGATCTACTATATATATGCATGGATGAATGGTGGTGGTTCCTGCAATTACTCGTGCTTCTTCCATGATATATAGAGCTTAGAGATTTTGCATTCACTTGAGCAACCTTGCTAGCCGAATTGTCACGATAGAAGTCGCAAAATTGAAGCTTTCTTCATAAGAAAGAGCAAATTGCTTGCGTTACTGTCCCCTCTGAATAGTGTCTATTTATTATTTCCAGCAATACCATTTTCTATGGTTACGTACCTGCCACCTCCCTCTGCCTAACTATCTTGAACAAACTAACTAATTTATGTGTGCCTAGCTATCGATCAATTATTGTAGGCTAGTATATATTAAACAGTCCACAAGCAAGCGTCTATCTTGAACAAAGTATTCCTTTTTGCACTATCATTAGGAACCCCAGTCTGATTCAGTAGGTTTTATTGAGTCGCTCCAAGTGCTGATTTGCTACTGCATTGCGTGATTGCTGGATAAGGTCCTTCCAGTTTGATTCACAACATATGTCCAATACATGTAGGACTGTAGGAGAGCACAAAAAAGGCTTGGTCACTACGGTTCTTTTTTTAAAATAACAAAAACACCTTAGTCAGACGTTAGTAAACTTTTGGAACTTTTCCTGGAGAAATTTGCAAGCTTTGGCAGCAGGAGATGGTGGGTCCCAGAAATTACGTTAATTGACCGATTAAGAACTTCTGCCACATATTTGTTATGTTGCCACATATTGATCATGATTAAAAGCAGTGGATCTTGTTTGTGTACAAGCTAGCTGAATGTGACGCTTTCCTGTGCACTTTTACAGATTAATTTCGTGCTCCTGATCAACCAAAGCAAGGTGAGGGTCACCAAGTGATATACGTTGTGCACCAAGGAGAGGACCAAGGTCAGATTGATGTGCTCTGTGTTCATTACTAGAATACTAGTGGTGTAATTCAGTTCTGATTGATGTGCCCTGTGTTCATTACTAGTAGTGGCTGCTGATTTCTGCAAAAATTAAGACTATGCATGCCAATTAATATTTTCTTTAGCAAGTCGTTCTCTTGTCTGTTTGGTGTTTCTGAAACAGCAGTACTTCACTCAGTGTATATATTTCCTAGACATGTTATTTTGGTTGCTGTTGGAGAACTAAAAGTACCATGTGTAAACTAACTAGCCAACCTGATCATTTATGTGCTATTATATAACTTGAGTTGTTATTTAAAGGGCTTGGTCACTGTTTTCTCTCTGCTGATTTCTTTGTTTGTTGATTTCTGCAAAAATTAAGACTATGCATTCTTGTCTGTTTGGTGTTTCTAAAACAGCAATTTTCAGAAACAGAAGCAACTTGAAAGCTTGTATGCTGTTACTTGCTACTAATGCAAGAGACTATTGTGAGCAATATAATTCAATTACTTTAATCTTATGTGCTGACTGTTGTTCCATGTTTGTGAGTTTTTTCTTTTCCAAAGTTGCAACCACCGCTTACTGCATTTGGTGAGGTTTGACTTGATAGAGCGAAGTGCAAGGGCCGCCCTTAAACCAGGCCCATAATCTTAATTTAGGTCTCATATATATATACCACCATGGAGCACAGTATTCTAGCCCCATCTATTCCTTGTCTCTCTTCCTCCAACAGCAATAGCACATCACCTCCATCTATTTCCTTGATGCAATAGCAACCTCTCTCTGATTTTTTAGTCTCCGTTCTCTGTCTCCGTTCTCTTCCTCCTGTGTCTCCATTCTCTTCCTCCTGTTCGCTTCGTCGGTCTCCTGTGTTTCGGGCCTGAGCAAACCGGCACAGCAGAGTGCTCGCCCTTGGTGGGCTGCTCGCCGAGCCAGAGCCCAGCAGCCGAGCACGGCACCAGATCCCTCCGCTCCCAGACAGAGCCGGCAGCCGTGCAGAGCCACTCGCCTCTTCCTTTCTGTGTTCGTCGGATTTGACTGGTGATTTTTGGAGCCAAGTGCAGCAGCTCGTTCTTACTTGTTTTTGATTGGTCTATGGCATAGTGCTTGCATCTGTGACCTACTAAAGCAATCAATCATTGATTAATCTTTGTAGTTTTAATTTTCTTCTTGTCATTTGATTTGGTATCTCCGGTTGTGAGTTGAACTCATTTTCGCTGTCTTGTTCTCGGCGTTTGCAGACCAGCGTTCAAGCTATCTTTCTCTCTGTCGCAGCCAGTGCTAGAGCTGCAGTGCGTGTGCAGTTCCTGCCTACTACCCTACTACTATTGTCTACTACTTCTACTTCTGTCTTTCCTACTACTTCCGTCTACTACTTCCCTACTACTACTTCTGGTCTTCTGTCTACTACTTCTATGTTCGGCAGCAGCTCCTCTATTTTTTTGGCAACCAGCAGCTGCCTTTTTTTGGCAAACTCTCACCTTCGCTCTCCTCTTTTGCTTGCTTTGCTGCGCAGCTACTCAGTACTCCTCCTACTACTTCTACTATAAGCTTTTTTTGCTATTTCTATGTCACACCCAATTTTAAGGATAAAATTGAATGCACTAACTCTTGTGTGCCCAGGGATCAGTCACATAAACAAGCTGACAAATTATAAAAGAGTATCATCATAGTGTATCTTACATCACGATAATAACATAACTTAGTCTTACACATCACAGCGGAAAATAAAAGATAACTCTCTCTCGTGGAACTCCATCACAGAGAAGGTCAACTGGTTGACCACAAGCCTAATAATCCTCAGGAAACTCCTCATACACGTTGACATCTATTACCCATCCAGGATTTTTATCCAAATATAGAAATAAACAAGCGTAAGTACTTCCCGTACTTAACAAGATAACATGGGGTTATGAAGCTCAAAAAGATGACACTGGTTTACTGCAGTTAGCACTTTTAGTAAGTCCAGATTTTATTAACAAGTATAATCAAGTTATGCTTAAGCTCCCATTTAAACCCTCATAAGCAAATATCAAAATCATTTGAATCATATTATCATCGTATACCATCATAAATGAACCACAATGAGTAACCAATTATTCTGTGAGTTTTCCGGTCCGCTCGTGACCATGAGCACGGCTGTTATAACAGTTTGTAACCCTCTGCAGAGGTGGTGCACATTCACCGCAAGTCGTGATTCCCATATGCCCGGGTTAATTACTCCCATGTCACTGCCAAGGTGAGCGGACAGGGTACACTATGAAGTCATTTCATAGGTTTCTCTAACAAGTTAGGGACGCTAGGTTTCCTCGGCAGGCAGATGTAGGAACCCCCCTTCCTATGGCACATATCCATCGTGGCTATACACATAGGAATAGAGGCAGACCTATACCCAACGTGGCAAGCCCCTTTTGCGCCATAAAGGTAACCTCTAACAAGCTAGAAAAGGTCCTATTACTGAGCTAAAGTCAAAGCCATATGACTCTCACGGTTGCACTATCAGTCCCGGCTTTTGTTGACAGATAAGTCCTTATGGAGGGCCGGGAGCAACATGATCAAAAGTCATTTGCACCTTCGCCCTATGGATCATTTGTTATAATTCATGTTATACTTTTAGTTCCATAGAACCATTAACCATCGTATAGATCAGGTTCAGTTAGAGCACTAGCAATCTACCCATATGTAATTAACCCATAGGAGTCAAGAGAACACGTCATCAAATGACTAGAATGTCCTTATGGTTATCAAAGTTAGATACATGCACATGAGTAAATGATTAAAGTGAATAGGACATCAAGGTAGGCCCATGCTATACTTGCCTTGGTTCACCAACTCCTGCTAGTCCTGCTGGTCATCGAAGAACTCTTAATCTCCAACGTTCTCCTCACCGTCTGAACACGACCAGAAACATTCATGCAAAGCAAAACAATCCTACAATTAGAACAGTACACCAACAGTATAGAAAACAAGATAAAATGTTTATGAAAATAATCTACGTCTCGCTACGATCACATCAACGCGAAGTTCACGAAAATCGGAGCTAAAACGCGAAAGTTATGAATTAAACGGGGTTTCTTATCGCACATTATTTAATTAAACCTAACCATGAAATTTAAAAGTTGCAAAATTGATTAACAGTGGTACTAACATGTAGATTATGAAATTACGAAGCTAACGCAATTTGAACGGATCATTTCAGAGCTAAAACGAAGTTTTTATGAGCAAAACAAATCTAGTGGCATATCTGTAAATACTGAAAAACATATTTTGTACTAAAACAGTGTACTTTACGTTTTCAAAATGAGAAAGCATACTCTGGAAACTATGCTAGGGACGGCGGGCTCAATTCATCAGAAACCGAGGGACTCTTTAGCAAATTTACACGTGAAAGGGTATCTTCTAATCCTGGCCGCAGATCTAGAGATAGATGGCTTGGATCGGCTCTGGGGAAGGAAGAGAAGGGAGGTCCAGCCGGGCAAAGTACAGCCAGCGGCAAGGCTCCATGGCCGGCAGCGTGGAGGTCGCCGAAGTGCTCGGTTCGGGGCTACGGTCCACGGTTCAAAGAACCAAGGATACCGGGAGAAAGAGGGGGTTCTCGTGAACTCGGCTAGGCCGAGAAGGCGACCGGAGGACGCGGTTGGCGAGGTGGCGGCCATGGTCGGCGGCCGAAGCTTGCGGGCGCACGCGGCTAAGGCTCTAGAAGCCATGAAACGAGAAATAAAATGCACGGGAGGAGACAGGGGATGAAGGCGAAGCTCACTGCGACTTCAATCGGGGACGAACGCGACTCGATGACGGCTGTCCGCGCGGTGAGACGGACGGTGGAACACGGCAATCTCGGCGCGGTGGTTTTCCTCGGGCACGGGCGACGCGAGAGGGAGAAAGGAGACAGCAGAGGGAGCGGGGAAGGGCTCGGCACCGTTTTAAAGAGGCCGGGCGCGGGGAGGACGCTCCCATGACGCGGAACGTGGGCGCGGATCGCAGCGGTTGCGGCTGACCGGGCGTGGACGCGCAGGAGGAAGGGGGCGGCACTAACATGTGGGCCTGAGCAGTTAGTGGCTGAGGGAAGGAGGAGGGTGTGGCGGTGGCAGTTGCCTGAGCTAGGCTGGCGCAGCGGCGGTTGCTGGGCCGGCCCAGGAAGGAAAGCAGGAGGAGGAGAAGGAGTGAGTGGGCCTACTCGGAAAATTGGGCCAACAGGCCGAAATGAGGAAGGGAGGAGAGGGAAAAGTATTTCTTTTTTTCTTTTTCCAAATCAAATTTCCAAATGTATTTTCAAATGAGTTTTGAATTCTTTTGAGTTTAAATAAAAAACCACTCAACATATTAAATACAATGCTCCAGCATGAGTGCATCAACATGTATATATCCTTATGATGGATTTTAATTTCATAAAAAATATTATTTTCCTATATTTGAATGCACACATAATAACATAAATAAATAAAATTTACTATTTTAAAAGAATGCAAATTTTAGGATGTTACAATTCTACCCCTCTTAAGATGAATCTCATCCTTGAGATTCGGGTGATTGCTTACTCGAACAGTTGGGGATAAGACTTTCTCAGATCCTCTTCTCTTTCCCACGTAGCCTCATCCTCTGTATACCGATTCCACTGCACCTTGCACATCTTTATAGTTTGGATTCTTGTAACTCTTTCTGCCGTCTATAAGATCTTTATCGGATACTCTTCATATGTGAGATCTTCCTTAACAACAAGTTCTTCTAAAGGAATCTGCTCTTCTGGTACCCTAAAACACTTTTTCAATTAAGAAACATGGAACACATCATGCACACCTAACAAACTTTTAGGCAGTTCCAATTGATAGGCTACTTCTCCACATCTCTCTAGGATCTTAAAAGGTCCTATATACCTTGGTGCCAACTTTCCCTTCATATTGAATCTTTTCACACTTCTCATTGGTGACACCTTCAAGTACACATAATCAACAACTTCGAAAGTCAGCTCTCTTCTGTGAGTATCAGCGTAACTCTTCTATCGGGACAGATCCACTCTCAAGTTGTCTCTAATCATTCTCACTTGTTCTTCCACATCTCTAAGGACATCGGGTCCAAACACTTGAGTCTCACCAGTTTGATTCCAGAACAAAGGCGTTCTACATTTACGTCCATATAGCGCCTCGAAAGGTGCCATCTTGAGACTCTTCTGATAATTGTTGTTGTACGAGAACTCTGTGTATGACAGACTCTTATCCCAACTATTACCATACTGTAGTGCACAAGCCCTCAACATATCTTCCAAAATTTGGTTGATCCTTTCAGTCTATCCATTAGTCTATGGATGGTAAGCAGAACTGAAATTCAACTTTGTCCCCAAAGATCTATGTACTTTATGCCAGAATTGCGATGTAAACTGAGTGTCTCTATCCGACACAATTTTCTTGGGAACACCATGTAAGCACACTATTCTTTCCATGTACAACTCTGCTAACCTTGCACCCGTATAGGTAGTCTTGACTGGTAAAAAGTGAGCAACCTTGGTGAGTCGATCCACTATTACCCATATTGAATCATAACCTCTTTGAGTGCGGGGCAGACCTACGATAAAATCCATACCAACTTCTTCCCATTTCCATTCAGGAATCTTCATTGGTTGTAACAATCCTGTAGGTCTTTGATGCTCAGCTTTCACTCTTTGACAAGTGTCACACAAAGCCACATACTCTGCCACATCTCTCTTCAAACCATACCACCAATGCTTCTCTTTGAGATCCAAATACATCTTGGTACTTCTGGGATATATGGAATAAGCAGACTCATGGGCCTCTTGCGGAATTGCATCACGGATAGCCTTCACTTCAGGTACACATATTCTTTTCCCGAACCAAAGAGTACCATTCTCATCCATCCTGAATCCTGGTGCCTTTCCAAGCACTACATTCTCCGCTCTCTTTTAGTTTTTCATCCTCCAATTGACCTTTGCGTATCTCTTGTTCCAATGTAGGCTCTATCACCAATTCCATTGCATTAGTGACAAAACTCAAGTTGAGATGATCCATTTCAGCACACAACTCTGCTGATATAAATGTCATCCCAAGTCCATTAGCATAACTCTTTCTGCTAAGTGCATCAGCTACGACATTTGCTTTTCCCGGATGATAATGCACTTCCAAGTCATAGTCTTTGATCAATTCTAACCAACGACGTTGTCTCAGATTCAGATCTGATTGGGTAAAGATATACTTCAAACTCTTGTGATCTGTATAGATATCACTCTTATGCCCAATTAGATAATGTCTCTAGATTTTCAAAGCATGAACCACAGCTGCCAATTCCAAGTCATGAGTAGGGTAATTCAACTCATGCTTCCTCAACTATGTAGATGCATATGCCACCACTCTTCCTTCTTGCATAAGCACACATCCAAGGCCCAAACGGGATGCATCACAATATATAGAGAAGTTCTTGCTTAAATCGAGTAAAATCAATACTAGAGTGGTAGTCAATCTCTTCTTTAGCTCATCAAAGTTTGCCTGGCATTTATCTGACCATACATATTTAGCATTCTTTTCCAACAGTGCGGTCATAGGCTTAGCAAGTTTGGAAAAACCTTCAATGAACCTCCTGTAGTATCCAGCCAATCCCAAAAAGCTATGAATCTCACTTACATTGGTTGGTGGCTTCCAATTCCACACATCTTGTACCTTGCCTGGATCCACTGCTATTCCCCCATTGGAGACAACATGACCCAGAAAAGAGACCTCCTTCAACCAAAACTCACACTTGCTCCGCTTAGCGTACAACTTATGTTCTCTAAGCTTTTGCAAGACCAACCTTATATGTTCAGCATGTTCTTCTTCAGTCTTGGAGAATATCAGTATGTCATCAATGAATACCACCACAAATTTATCGAGAAACTCCATGAACACCTTATTCATCAGATACATAAAGTATGCAGGTGCATTGGTCAATCCAAAAGACATAACGGTATACTCATACAAGCCATACCGTGTAGTGAATGCTGTCTTGGGTATGTCTGAGTTTCGAATCTTAAGCTAATGGTATCCTGAGCAGAGATCAATCTTGGAGAACACAAAGGCTCCTCTCAACTAATCAAACAGGTCATCAATCCTAGGCAAAGGGTATTTATTCTTGATTGCAACCTCATTAAGTGAACGATAATCCACACACATCCGTTGACTACCATCCTTCTTATCCACAAAGATCATAGGTGCCCCCCATGGGGAAGAACTAGGGCATATGAAACCTTTTTCTTGCAACTCTTTTAGTTGTTTCTTAAGCTCTTCTAATTCATTAACCCCCATTCTATATGGACGTTTAGCTATTGGTGCAGTTCCAGGTAATAGTTCAATAATGAATTCAATGTCACGGTCAGGTGGCATACCGGGCAAGTCATCATGGAAGACATCTGAGAACTCCTCCACAACACGATCTTGTTCATGGGCATCACCATCCAACTGATTCATAGTGGCTGTAGGCCAAGCTTGCACTACCACTTCTACACAGATTCTATCTCCATTGAGTGATGTCACAACCATAGATTTCTCCTGACACTGAATCACTGCCTGGTGTTGTTTCATCCAATCCATTCCCAGAATAAGATCAATTCCTACTGTTCTCAACATAATAGGTTTCACTTTGAAGTCTACCCCCCTTAAGGAAATGCTAGTTGAGGGACTCCAATAAGAAGCGGGCATACTACCTCCTGGTGAATTTACTAGGATGGGGTTTTTTATGGCACACAAGGGTATGCTATGCATTCTAACAAAAGCATGGGAAATAAAAGAATGCGAAGCACCAGAATCAAAAAGTACTATAGCAGAGATAGAGTTGACGCTGAACGTACCCAACATGACCTCGGGCGTCTCCTGAGCTACATCAGATGACACATAATTCACCTTCGCAGTGTAAGGTGGTTGGGCGTTGAACTTCTGATTGCCAGTCTGGTTCTAAGGAGCTTGCTGGTTCTGCTTCTTTGGACACTGATGAGCATAATGACCTACTTCTCCACAGCGATAGCATGCATTAGGGTTATTGGGTGCACCACTCTTCACAGGAGCATTGTTGGATGGTCCCTGGCATGTTGCCGGATTGCCAGTCTATTGCGGGGGATGCTGATTACCATACTGTTGCTGGTACCGAGGGCGTTGCTGGAACTGGTTACGTTGAGGATACTGACCACGGTTTCCCTGGTTAGATGGTCCTTGATTTCTCTGCTAAAAACCCTACTGGGGATAGGCTCACGGGCGTGTGTTGCTTCCAGAAGCTTGCCCTTGAAGCCTCCTCTTCTTGGCTTCCATCTCTTTGCGCTTATCATCGATCACAATAGCGCGATTCACCAAAGACTGAAAATTAGGGTAAGTGTTGGACATCAGCTGAAGCTACAGGCCATCATAAAGTCCCTTCAGGAAACGGCGTTGCTTCTCCTTATCCTCAGCTACATCATTTGGAGCATAGCATGAGAGTTGAGCAAACTTGTCACGATACTCCGCCACAGTCATGGATCCTTGTTTAAGGGATCTGAATTCCTCTTGCTTCAATTCCACCAGTCCATCGGGGATATGATATGACCGGAAGTTGTCCTTAAATTCCTGCCAGGTGATAGCAGGAGCGTTGTTGGGACGTCCATACTAGAAAGAATCCCACCAATCCTGAGCTGCTCCCTGGAGTTGACCAGAAGCATACAACACCTTCTCAAGATCGTTGCATTGTGCTATGTTAAGTTGCTTCTCTACGGCACGCAACCAATCATCTGCCTCCATAGGATCTTAGGCATGAGTGAACACCGGTGGGCGACCCTTCATAAACTCTCCACGCTTATCCCTAACCTGAACAGGCGGTAGTCCTCTTTCAGGTTCATTATCCAAGCGCTGCATCATAGCTTGCATCAACTGCACTTGCATTCTCATTAATTGTTCCATGGTCACAGGTGGCGGTGGTGGTGGATTTATGAGAGCATCACGTCCACGACCATGGCCACTGCCTCTTCCTCCTCTTTATGGCCATCTGTTTTCCAATAAATGCGCAAATTTTAGAGATTTCTAAATTATAGAGAGCTTACAAAAGATAAGAAACAATGCTGAAAACTTTCTAGACAAGATTCCAAAAACAGCAGTTTAGTAAATCTATTATAACTCGAGTTTTAGAGATCCAACAGAGGTGTACCAAGAACGATTAAAAAGCTTAGGAGATCAGCTACAACTTTTATTTAGATCACTTTTACAGATTCTGACATACGCATGGTCAAAAATGGAGCTAAACCGAATCTGTTCTAGGTTCCAGTCTGCGCAGGAACATCCACTTGTGACAGCTAGATCTCACAAACCTGAATAGCTATTGACATGATTCGGGAGACATTTGAAAGATACAGAAGTCTAGTTATCTCCACAAAAATTTTAGAATTTTTGACAACCCAGATTTCAAGATACAAGATAAAGAACACAGGCTGCTCCAGAAAACAGCACAATAGAGATAAGATAAAGCAAACCATCTGCATTAAGATTTCCTCTAAACTTAAGGTTCCAACCTAAGGAAGTTGTGGACATGCCCACAAACTTCCAGCAAACAACCAAACTCCAAATCAACCAAGTTCACAAATTAAAACATCTAATCATCAAAGTTCACAAGACCAACAAGTCTAAACATGACTCACGAACTAACAATGTTGTAATCCAAAACAAGGCACCTAACACCTATGGGGCGGTGTCAATCATGGTGAACGACCGGCGCTTCTTCTTGTAGATCGGTGGCTACCCAAGTTGAGCACGTAGTTCATCAACTTACTTCTGGAGGCATCTCTCGGCCCTTTGTGATGCACGCAGCTCTCCTTGGCATGGACATGCTGCACTGTTGCTTCTAGAGTTGGGTCACTCTCTGATGGAGCCAGGACCTACCAAACACCCTCATGATCATTGCGAGGAAGGAACCTGAAACGATCCTCCCTCATGGCCTCAAAACGACGAGCATGGTAGTAGATGTAGGCGTCCTGCGCTGCATCTTCCATGCCATCCAATGCATGGGCTCTCCTAGCAGTGGTACGGTGGACAGTCTCCACCTCATGTACATTCTTAATGTCATTCCAAGCAGTGACAACCAGCTCTACCTTCCAAAAGGTTGCCTCCAAAGGATGCTGGTACTCTGCACAATGATAGATGATGGAGGCGTGTAGATCGGGGTAGTAGTCATCCAGCACATGGGTGAGGAGGGTGTGGTAGTAGGCCGTCTCAGGGGCTAGCTTGAAGTAGTACTTGCACTTCTAGCCTATCTCCTCATCCACCACAGGGACAGCTGGGGATGGCACAGGTGTAGGTGAAGTAGCTGATGACTCCGCGGGTGTAGCTACAGCAGGATAGATCAGTGCAACAGTTGGAGTAGGAGCAGGTGCAGGTGTCAGGGTAGCCATCTCCTCATTGTCGGAGATGATCACAATCTCCTTCTCCGCCTGTGGAGCACGTGGGGTGAACAAGGCACGGTAGCCTACAGTGCTGAGGCATGCAGTCTTCGGGTTATGAGACATCTATAGATTTAAAGTGAGATAGAATTAGAATCAACAATTTTATATAATAGATTAAGGTATGAAAAGCATAAATGTTTTAATAAAATAACAAGAATAAGACAGTAACCAAGAAACCAGAGGAGCAAAGATGCTAAAACGACCATTTCTAACTAGGCTTACATCCTACAGTCAACCTGGCTTTGATACCAATTTGTCACACCCAATTTTAAGGATAAAATTGAATGCACTAACGCATGTGTGCCTAGAAATCAGTCACACACACAAGCTAACAAATTATAAAAGAGTATCATCACAATGTATCTTACATCACGATAATAACATAACTTAGTCTTACACATCACAGCAGAAAATAAAAGATAACTCTCTCTCGTGGAACTCCATCACAGGAAAGGTCAACTAGTTGACCACAAGTCTAATAATCCTCAGGAAACTCCTCATACACGTTGTCATCTGTTATCCATCCAGGATTTTTATCCAAATATAGAAATAAACAAGCATAAGTACTTCCCGTACTTAACAAGATAACATGGGGTTATGAAGCTCAAAAAGATGACACTGGTTTACTGCAGTTAGCACTTTTAGTAAGTCCATATTTTATTAACAAGTATAATCAAGTTATGCTTAAGCTCCCATTTAAACCCTCATAAGCAAATATCAAAATCATTTGCATCATATTATCATCGTATACCATCATAAATGAACCACAATGAGTAACTAATTATTCTATGAGTTTTCTGGGCTGCTCGTGACCGTGAGCACGTATATTATAACAGTTTGTAACCCTCTACAGAGGTGGTGCACATTCACCGCGAGTCGTGATTCCCATATGCCCGGGTTAATTACTCCCATGTCACTGCCAAGGTGAGCGGGCAGGGTACACTATGAAGCCATTTTATAGGTTTCTCTAATAAGTTAGGGCCGCTAGGTTTCCTCGGTAGGCATATGTAGGAACCCCCCTTTCCTATGGCACATATCCATCGCGGCTATACACATAGGAACAGAGGCAGCCCTATACCCAACGTGGCAAGCCCCTTTTGCGCCATAAAGGTAACCTCTAACAAGCTAGAAAAGGTCCTATTATTGAGCTAAAGTCAGAGCCATATGACTCTCACGGTTGCACTATCAGTCCCAGCTTTTGCCGACAGATAAGTCCTTATGGAGGGCCGGGAGCAACATGATCAAAAGTCATTTGCACATTCGCCCTATGAATCAGTTGTTATAATTCATGTTATACTAAAAGGCCGGGAGCAACATGATCAAAAGTCATTTGCACCTTCGCCCTATGCGCTGTTTTAAAGAGGCTGGGCGCGGGGAGGATGCTCCCACGACGTGGAACGTGGGTGCGAATCTGCAGCAGTTGCGGCTGACCGGGCATGGACGCGCAGGAGGAAGGGGGCGGCACTGACACGTGGGCCCAAGCGGTCAGTGGCTGAGGGAAGGAGGAGGGCGTGGCGGTGGCAGTTGCCCGAGCTGGGCTGGTGCGGCGGCGGTTGCTGGGCCGGCCCAGGAAGGAAAGCAGGAGGAGGAGAAGAAGGAGCGAGCGGGCCTACTCGGAAAATTGGGCCAACAGGCCGAAATGAGGAAGGGAGGAGAGGGAAAATTATTTCTTTTTTTTTCTTTTTCCAAATCAAATTTCCAAATGTATTTTCAAATGAGTTTTGAATTCTTTTGAGTTTAAATAAAAAACCACTCAACATATTAAATACAATTCTCCAGCATGAGTGCATCAACATGTATATATCCTTATGATGGATTTTAATTTCATAAAAATTATTATTTTCCTATATTTGAATGCACACATAATAACATAAATAAATAAAATTTACTATTTTAAAAGAATGCAAATTTTAGGATGTTACTACTGTCAACAACTTCTGATTGTCCGATCTACCTATCAGGTTCGGAAGATATTAAGCATATGATGTTCATGTGTGATCGAGCAAAGTCAGTATGGCAGCTGTTGCTTTTTTTGGGAAGCAACACCTGCTTTTTTTTTGCAAAATCTCCCCTATCCTCTATTTTTGCCACCTTTCCTATCCTCTATGATTGGGAAGCAGCAGCTGCTTTTTTTACACATTTTCCTCTCTATGTTTGTTAAGCAGCTGTTGCTTTTTTTGCCAGTTTATGTTTCGATGAAAGATGTTTCGTCGGTGTCCAAGTGGTATTCCCATGACCAGTTCAAGCCTAAGAACCAAGTTAAAAAAGTCTCATCACGGGGTTCTGAGGAGGCCATCACTAGCAATGTCCACCAAATTGCAAATCAGTATCCAAATGTTGATGTCATCAAATGGTCAAAGGATTGCCCGAAAATATATGAAAGAGGCAAGCCCTTCCTACCAAATCGGGACATCCAGCGCCTATCACTTGGAATGAGAAGGTTCCATGATTGGTACTTGCGTGTTCTCCCAACGAGCATAGACCTCATACAAGCATGCTTCCCTACCGGCACATTTGGAGGCTCAGCCAGGAAAATTGTCTTTGACTTCAATGACATGCAGACATGCTTTCACCTGGGAGCAATGGAGATGAATTAAATTTGCACGTGGTGCCTATAAGTCCTTATCCTCCCGATATGATATGAATGTAATCTTTAAATTTTGTTGTAACTAACCCACGCCGTGATTTGTAGAATGCAAGTGCACATTATCAAACAAATGCCAAGGGTGAAAGCCAGGTATATAGACCCTCAAGCTATAGCATAAACAAATTTTAATTACCCTAAATAGTGGAAACTGGATGCCAAAGAGCTAGCTGCTGCAAAGACTCTTCGGGAGAAAGAGCACATCCATACGGCGAAACTAAGGGAAGATTCCCTTAAGGTTGCGGCATACATTGCCCTGGCTTTCAAAACTCTCCAACAACACTCTACTATATGGCTACCATACAACTTCGAGTAAGTTCAACTCTATACTTAAAGGTTTGTTCGATATATTTTATTCGATGCAAAAGAGCTTATCTAGTTCTATGATTAAATCCATGCAACAACCACTAGATTTGTATAGCCGTCGATGTTAGGAGGAGCATGACATGGGTCTTTGATTCAATAGATAGGGACCCGATGACATACAAAAACTTTATATGGATTCTCAAGACGTATACATATCGACAATCCTCATTAGCTTATATGTTTGTATACATACTTGTAACGTTCACTTTTGGATACTAACAAGTTGTATTTGCTAAAATAATTCGAACAGGGCATTTAGGTTCTATGTCACTCATCATCACGGAAGGCATGATCCAGCAAGGAAGGAAAAGCTGGCTATAAAAACACTATATGCGGTAAGTGTAACTTACTTCTTTAGTACTCCATTACATGGCTATCAAAAGCATTACTTAACATTTTCATATGCAAAACACACAGTGCCCCAAGCAGAAGCCTGGGAGTGTACATTGTGGATACTATATATGTTCTATGATGAGTAACACCGGTGCCTACAGGAGACACCCCTTAAGGGTAAGTATGAACCTCTTCACCCGTAGTATAAAAACTTCATACATGGTATGAAATACTAAACCGAAACTTGTTCTCTTGTAGTGGAAAGAAGAGAAAGGATTGAAAAGAGACCCATACAAGGATGACCAACTCTTAGAGCTCGTCGGTGACCTTTGCAACTTCATATTATACCAGATTGTACACGTCAAATGTGCCTACCATGACCAAGAGTCTGACTTAGGTAGAAATCCTCAGTACCAACACCTTCGTAAGACTGAAAGGCTAGCTCTAGGACGTTGATCACAATGTTTATGGAATTTGTATAGTTAATGATGGATTATATATATTCTTGTAAATTGGACTTGTAATTGTAGTTTATATAATACTCTTATGCTTGTAGTCTAAGGGCGAACGCGGTTCGGAACATTGGTCGCAGGGCGTTCGGCAACGTGAACGCGGTTCGGAACGCTGGTCGCGGGGCGTTCGGCAACACGAACGTGGTTCGGAACGTTGGTCGCGGGGCGTTCGGCAACGCGAATGTGGTTCGGAACGCTGGTCGTGGGGCGTTCGACAACGCGAACGCGGTTCGGAACATTGGTCGCAGGGCGTTCGGCAACGCAAACGCTGGATGGAATACGCGGAAACAAACAGTGTTCTGGTCGAATTTGAATTGTAAATTTGAATTTTTTTTTATGGAAAAACTTACTGTAGGGGCGGTTCTAGATTGCCTACAAACAGGTATTATAGAGGCGGCTGGTACTACAGCCGCCCCTACAAATCTATTTGTAGGGGCGGTTGGTAACACAAGCCGCCCCTACAAATGCATGATTTGTAGAGATGGTTGGGTAGGGGCGGCTGGCCAAACCGCCCCTACAAAGGGTTACAAGCCGCCCCTGAAAAGCGTTTCTGCAGTAGTGGTTACGTTGCTGGTAGTTCGATGTGCTAGTTTAAGAGTGGTTACCTTAGATTTTTAGTTAGATATATGTTTGATTTGCTGATGCTTTTACGGTTTACCTATGCTCATTAAAGAGTTTCAAATTCCATATATGTGACTAAAGAGGTTGCGGCGTATAGCATTTCAGTAGGGTTGGGCAGTTTTTCACCGAAAACCAAGAACCGAACCTAACCAAAATGTCGGTCTTTCGGTTTTTGTTTTACAGAGGTTTGGTGTTCAGCTCTGGCTTCGGCTTCCTACTCGAACCAAATTGACGAGCCGAACAATCAAAGACAAGCCAGGACCGAATTGAAGAATCTCAGAAGGTAGACCACAAGCCAACAGCAGCCTAGTTCGCCCAATAATCGCGACATACTCTCGGTCTCCCCTGACTTCATCCCCATCCCCACTGCCAGCCCCATCTCAGCAACTCCCAATCGGCACCCACACTCTCCAAATTCAAACCATAGCTTGCAGGGCAGGCGGGCGGCGGCGGCTCGAGCAGCAGCGCGGAAATAATAAACGAATAGTGGCACTAGTTTGTAAATGAGCTTGAAACGGTATCTATGCCATCAAGTAGGGCTGAACTTATTGTTTGAAAATGAAATGTCATCAGAATTTAAACAAAATGCTGCACACTATATATAATATATCTTTTGTGCGTATGTCCTGCCTTTTCGTCGTGAAGAAGGGTCCATGTATGCATATAAAATAAAATAATGTTCTGGGCCAGCTAGCCTTCTTAGCGGCAAGGCACGTATATATGGGCTAAGAGTCGGTTACTAGCTCTAAGCCAACCTCTCCAATAATGTTAGCTTTTAGCAACGACGTGTAGTATGATTAGGTCCACATGCCCACATGGCACTCTCACATATTCGTGGAATGTATGTACGATCTTAGCTCTTGATCAAGAGCTAACTTTTCTCTCTCTCACTACTAGAGAACAGGCTTTAGAACGATGTCCCAATTTGGCATTAGCCTCGGCATTTTTTGCCCCCAGGACTAGAGAGGCCTTTAGTCCCGGTTGGTGTCTCCAACCGGGACTAAAGGTCCCTGCCCAACGGCTACTGCGCTCGGCACAGTGGCAGGGGACCTTTAGTCCCGGTTGGAGACACCAACCGGGACTAAAGGTGGATCTTTACTCCCGGTTAGAGCCACCAACCAGGACTAAAAGTCCTCCTACCTTTAGTCCCGGATGGTAACACCAACCCGGACTAAAGAACCCTTTAGTCCCAGTTGGTAACACCAACCGGGACTAAAGGTCCCCCGATGGGTTAGTTCAAAAGGAAAGCATCCCATCCATTGTTAGATGTGTTGTGTAGGTGAGGTGGTAAGCTACACGTGTGGCAGTGCATGAGGTCTTGGGTTCGAATCTCACAGGGTGCAGCGGTGGGAGGCATTATTTTCTTTTAAAGCTGGGAGGATCTTTAGTCCCGGTTGTGGCAAACCGGAACTAAAGAACAACACCTTTAGTCCCGGATTGCTAGTCCCGATTGGGAAACCGGGAGTAGAGCTAGTTCCCAACCGGAACTAATCTCATTTCTGTAGTAGTGTCTTGTATTAAAATATGAAAAAAAAATACTTAGAGCTAGCTTATGAGTCACCTATTGAAGGTGCCCATAGCTTGGTTTATGGAATTAAACAACAAAGCATGAACTGAAATACTTAGAGCTAGCTTATGAGTCACCCATCGCAGGTGCCCATGGTATGGTTGACGTAATTAAACAACAAAGCAAGAACTGACCGCGCTTTGAAGTTCGAGCGAGAAATGGACACCCCACCCACCCTTCTTTTGTTTATTTCCACCTGCCCGTCTGATAGTATATTTTTTGACTGACGCGGTCGTTTATGGAGTGGAGTCATTATTATTGTATATAGACACGAACCAATTGTAGCATGCACCCTCTATATAAATCTGTTCTCTCGATGAGCGACCTCTTGTCCCAATCGGTTGTACCAGCTCGAGCAAATGTCCCTAAGTGAGTATAAAATGGCTGTTTATTTGTACATAAAACTTTCCTTTCTGATAAGGCGTTCGGATGGTAGCCAGAACAGTATTTTCTGGATTGTTTTGGATGATTAAATAGTATTTTGTGAGGGAAAATAAGCTGAAACAAGCTGGAACTATACCAGCCGAACGCATGCACATGCCTGCAGATTGGTGGTCTTCGGTTCCCAAAGTCAATCCACCGTGATAAGAAAACCTTAAATTTTGATTTGCTAACTACCCTAGGAGTGGTTACGTTGCTGGTAGTTCGATGTGCTAGTTTAAGAGTACATATATGTTTAAGAGTGGTTACCTTCGATTTTTAGTTAGATATATGTTTGATTTGCTGATGCTTTTACGGTTTACCTATGCTCATTAAAGAGTTTCAACTTCCATATATGTCACTATATAAAGAGGTTGCGGCGTATAGCATTTCAGTAGGGTTGGGCAGGGGCGAAGCTAGTACTAAATTTATAGTGGTGCACAACGTTAACAGCAGTGTAGAAATATGCCTTCTTACAACTGATTTAATGGTCAAAATAAGCTACTTAGTATTAAATATTTTTTCTTGCCCGGTGCCGGTGCACCACCCAAAATCAACGTGGCTTCGCCCCTGGGGTTGGGCAGTTTTTCACCGAAAACCAAGAACCAAACCTAACCGAAATGTCGGTCTTTTGGTTTTTGTTTTCCAGAGGTTTGGTGTTCAGCTCTGGCTTCGGCTTCCTACTCGAACCAAATTGACGAGCCGAACAATCAAAGACAAGCCAGGAGCGAATTGTAGAATCTCAGAAGGTAGACAACAAGTCAACAGCAGCCTAGTTGGCCCAATAATCGCGACATACTCTCGGTCTCCCCTGACTTCTTCCTCATCCCCACTGCCAGCCCCATCTCAGCAACTCCCAATCGGCACCCACACTCTCCAAATTCAAACCATAGCTTGCAGGGCAGGCGGGCGGCGGCGGCGGCTCGAGCAGCAGCGTGGGCCACAATTCAAGGGCCAAGCGGTGGCACCTCGAGCAGCGGCACGGGCGGCAACTTGAGGGGATGTGCGGCAACAACTTGAGGGATGGCGCGAGCAGCAACTGGCGGCGGTGGGAGCAGGGCGAGCGGGAGTGAGTATAAAAGAATGATTATTTTTAGAAAATGGAGGAGAACTTCCTGTCTTTTTATGTCTGTACACAGCATTTACAATATTACATAGTTTCAGTCATATTATTGATGAATCAGGGTAACTAGAAATACAGAAATTATGCATGGCATAGTCTATTATTAAATTTCCATCTGTGAGAGACGAATAGCTCCAACACAGTGGTCTCTAATTTCCCGCTCGCTACCTAGAAAGATTCCTTTGTTTCACCTTCACGCTGCAGCAGAGCCCAAAACCGCAGCCAATACGTTCGCCTAAAAATAGCTTGCATGCTTGCATAAAAGATGTATTGCAATTTTCAAAGAATAGATCACTACGACACCTCCGAATTGCCTAACATAATGCGGCTACTACCGCAACTAGAATATATTTCTTCTTTTTAAAATCGAAATTTGATAACCAACTCCCAAACATATGGGATCTAGAGCTGGGAGAGGTTAACCCAATAGCTATATAACTGTTTTGGCATATGGCAATCAAAGAAATTTTTTTAATGGTTTTGTTTGATTTAAAAAGAAATAACGCTTACATTAGACTTTCCTTTCCACTGTAGCCATAAGTACGGGTACAAACAGATCGAATACGGTCAGATACCTATGGATACAAATACGAATAGGTACAGTAAATCTTGGATTTGCAGTTATGGATATTAGATAAGATATGAATGAATATCGACATCATATATATATATATATATCCAAATCTGAGTATTTGTATACAGATACGGTATGGATAGTAAATCTCTGGATATGGTACATTTCATAGAGGATACTGAAGCCCTTCGGCTGGTTGACCAATCAAAAAATATCCATACCATTTACACCCACTAGTATAGAAACGGGCTTTAATCCTGGTTGGGAAACCCCTTCAATCCCGGTTTCCCAACCGGGAGCACGAATCTGAGACTAAAGGGCCCCTCCTTTAGTCCCAGTTTCTCACCCGGGACTAAAGGTGCACATTTAGTCCCGGTTGGTAATACCAACCGGGACTAAAGAGGCCTCCCGGCTTGGCCACGTGGGGCGGCCCTTTAGTCCCTGTTGGTATTACCAACCAGGACTAAAGGTTTCTTTTTTTTTCTTTTTTTGTTTCTATTTTCAATTGATGATTCATTTTGGTTTTCGAATAGGTTTTCGAATACGCATTCTACGCTGCTAGTAATATACGTATTCTACATGTTTATAATGTTCAAACATTTTGTACAAACTAAAGTATGAAACTAACGTATATATTACATGCATATACATATATTGTACGTTATTTTATGTACATATAACATGTATATATATACATATATATTACAAATAAAGCTTCCATTGTATATTCTATCATATTCTTGGGATAACAAATTCACTCCATCTGGTTTGGCTTTCATGTTTCGTTGACGTCATTGTAGAAGTCAACGACAGGGTTGAGGACCTGGTCATTAAGAAATCCTACTATGGTCTCTTGAATTGCTTTCTGTTGGTCAGGTCGTATGACTTTTTCCTTCAATCATAGAGTCTTCAATAAAAGTTAAAGGAAAAGTATTAATATATATATATTTGTTGGTCACGTGATTACTTATATATATGAGCAACAAAAGAAATTGTGAATATATGAATATATTTATATAACGTACTTTGAGGATCTCTTCAGGAGTTCTTTTTGCGTATGCCATGATGAACTCGCAAACATAGTATCCGCAGTAGTTGTTCCCCTGTTCTTGCCTCAGAACCCACTTTTACGAGAAAAAAGATCCGGTGAATTAAAAGCATGCATGGTGTTAATTGAATTATATATATATATATATATATATATATATATATATATATATATATATATATATATATATATATATATATATATATATATATATATATATAGCTAGTACTTACTTTGTGTGCGATTACATCCAGTGGCGCTTTGCAATGTTTCATGTGGTGTTCCTCAATGAAACTTTTCTAAACACTGCACCCAATAAAATAAAAAATTAATTTGGTCTTTAATAATTGTTGCAGTTAAGAGATCGGGATAGATATAGTTGCTAGAGAGACCAAATTACCCTTGGATAATATCTATCATGTCTTGGTACTCTGTTTGCTCTTTTCTTAACGAATCTAAGATGCCCAACCGACTATTGGCCATATCGATGACCATCAATATCTAATGATTGCTGCATATGTTTTTATACACAAATATGATCGACATTAACTAGAGTCAACATATATATGGGAGATAGCTTAGCTAGTAAGCAAATAATTGAACAAATGTCCATATGATCGACATTAATTATTTAACACTCACTTGAAGTTGTAGGGGAAGAGTATGTTCTTGTTTTGTTGGTTCACTAAGAACCTCATGAGATTTTTCTCGAGTTCAGCTTTCCATTGAGGCGGGGGGTTAGGGTGTTTGAATACGACATTTGGATCAACGAAACCAACATCATTATTCTTTCTCTTTCTGAGTTCTGTCATCTCATATCTGCATCTATAAAAATATAGTGTGAGGATATATAATTTTATATATATACATGTAGCTTTATATATATACACTTTAATAGTAGAAAATAATCACACTTACAGACAATAGCAGCTAATGAGACTTTTGTCGAGAGAGTCCAGGTGGCATAGTTGGTGTAATTCTACAAACTCGACATATATAACGTCATCGCCACGGAAGTAATGTTGGTTTCTAACTCTGACAGGAACAAAGGCCTCTCCCCGTTCACACACCACCATGTACCACTTGTTTAGCAGGTACATTTGTGTACCCAGTTCACCTAAGGCCTCAGGGTTGTATAGACTCTTTCCATGTTCAAATTTCTTCCAAGGATCCACTTTCGGAGCAGATGGTCCTTCAGTGAGCACTTGGGCAAGGTCCAAACCAGTTTCCTTGTAAAACCGAGCCAGCTCCTCAAAATCGACGTCTAAGTCTAAGTTCGAACCATATTCATTACGAACGACAAGAGGGGGGACTGATTGTTGTGATTGTTGTCCGAGTTGTGCAACACCTTTCCTTGGTCTAGTCTTTTTCTGCGCTGCCTCAAATGATTTGGTGAGAGAGCGGTCGTAGTCTGATTTTGGTAGGGTCTTTTGAGATTCGCGCTTTTTCTGGTCCACCTTCTTTCTTAGAAGATCTGGAGGTAGGTAGAAGTATGGTTTCTCCGGGTTCTCCCTCACTTCTCGTTGTTTTTTCACTTTTTCGAAGAAACTGTCCACATCTTTTTGTATCGCAGCATTTAATTCCTTTTCACTTTTCTCGTAAGACAATTTTTGGGGAATAACTGGATTAGATGAGGCTTTCTTCTTTGCCGGCTGGTGGGCCAATGGTTTCATTTGTGGGGCAGACCTCTTAGGAGCTGGCTTCTTCTTAGTCATCAAGGGAGGCGGGGAAGCCGTTGGAGACCTCCTTGGAGGCGTTGGAGACCTCCTTGGAGGTGGCGGCGGTGGCGGCGTTGCCACCTGATTGCCCGGAGCACTATGATGATCTAGAGATTGAATAATTGGACTTTGGTTGGCAGAGACCCTGCTGTGTGAGTACAAAAAAGAATAATTAGGTAAAAGAAATTGTTATTTTTAATCATGCATGTCAATAGAAAATTAGTGAAAAAAATTTTCGTTCACTTTTATCTGCACCTATTGTCTGGCAATTGAGGAAGCGGCGGTGGACTAGAGACCCCGGGAATAATGATATAGCACTTGCACCATAGTATGATTGTCTTCTCTGCTCCTCCTAGAGTCTTCTCCCCATCACCTCCTAGAATGTTAAGAGCCAAATCACTGAAACCTTTGTTAACTCTATCCACTGAGACGCTAACATATCCAGGTGGTATTATTGCCTCATGGATTCTTGGTGTCTTAGTAGGTTCTTCTTGACGTATTTCGTATATAGGGATTTCTTCCAAGTCTGGAATTGTGTGGCCATCTTCTTCATAGCCCACTTTTGAACTAGCTCCTTTAATTCATCATCGTTGATATCATCATAATCATCCGCTTGCAACATGAAATGTTGAAGGATATCATCCCAAATTAAATTCTTATCAAGATCAGAGACAAAACTAACATGAGGCTCGTTGATCTTTTGCTTCCATTCACGGGCACTGATCGGAAGTCTGTCCCTTACAAGGTACCCACAGTGTTGCATGAATTTCCTTGCATGTGGACCAAGTGGTTCGCCTGTCTCGATATTGAATTCCGATATTATGTAGCGCCCCTCCAATGGCTTTTTCGGGCCTCGAATATTTTTGCTTTTCGCCGTTGTGGTCGTCGATCCATTGGGCTACGTATAAAAAAGAATAAATAAATATCATGTGTACACATAATAGATGATAGATATTCAAATATATATATACAATATTCAAATATATATTCCTCGCCAGTATTTTCTTGCACAATATTTTCTTGGTTATCTTCAAGAGCTAGGTACTGACTCCCGTCATCTACATTCTGCTGGTCACCATCGGCAAATTGAGTGCCGGTGTTGATAATATTCATTATTTCTTCATCCATGTTGTCTCTCGGGGCAGCCATCTAGCTTTTACTCCACTAGATATATCTATAAAAAATAAAACATGTTTCAATAAATAACCATCCGTACTAGTTGACCTTGCTTACGTGATCATCTCGGCGAGCATTTCTCCAATGGACGGCACCGTACTTGGCCAAGGAAGAGCTGCGATTCTATGAGGAAGGGAACACGGTCTTCCACGACCGTTGCCGCTCTCCCTCGTAGAATCAAAGCTCCTCCTTGACGTCTGTTACCGCTTGGTAGAGAACATGCTCGCCGAGATGAACACGGTCCGCAAATTCAACTAGTACGGATTTTCTACAATTTTATAAGTTTTTCATTCCATGGAAAAATTAATTCTAAAAAATAAAAGGCATGATTTCTAAGTATTTCATTTCAAGGAAAAAATAATTCTAAGTGACCTGCTCGATATCGGCGAGCTCGCGGGCGTTTAGGTTGCCGAGGATAGTAACATTTATAGATGACATTTGTAGGTCTGAAGTTATCAAATATCCATCAAATTATAGCTCAAAAACATGTTTCAATAAATAACCATCCGTACTAGTTGACCTTGCTTACGTGATCATCTCGACGAGCATTTCTCCACCGGACGGCACCGTACTTGGCCAAGGAAGAGCTGTGATTCTACGAGGAAGGGAACACGGTCTTCCACGACCGTTGCCTCTCTCCCTCGTAGAATCAAAGCTCCTTCTTGACGTCCGTTACCGCTTGACAGAGAACATGCTCGCCGAGCTGAACACGGTCCGCAAGTTTAACTAGTACGAATTTTCTACAATTTTCTAACTATTTTCTAAGTTTTTTATTTTATGGAAAAATTAATTCTAAGATCACGTAAGCCGCCGCTTTGTCGATCCGATCCGACGGGGTTTCACAAGCGTTGAGCATTGTTTAGGTTGCCTTGTTTGACGGTTCATTCATGATCGATTCACGCTACTGACAGGCACATACAAGAGATCAAAAAATAGCATAATCATGTCCATTATTTTGGTTGACGTAACATGACATAAATGCTACTGACAGGCACATACAAGAGAAAATAGCATAATCTTTCCTTGGTTTCCAAAATATGTCAGCAGCCATATCTGGCACATACAAAAGAAAATAGCATAATCCTTGGTTTAATAACATGACAGGGACATTGTATCACGGATTATAGCAGGCATAACACTGAAGGAAGCTGTCCGAATGAGTTTGGTATGCAGCACGTCAAGAAAAGTCTAGATTTACCATCCTAATCTTGACATTGATATTTTCTCCATATCTGGGACCATATGAAAATAATAACTATAGCTTCCCATGTCATCTTTTAAACAACCAGAATTCATCTCACCGGTGAGGCAGCGCGCGCGGGGAAGGCTCGGCCGTGCTCCGGTGAGGCAGCGCGCACGGGGAAGGCTCGGGCAAGCTCCGGTGTGGCAGTGCGGGGAAGGCTCGACGCACTCTGGTGAGCACAAGCGAGGTGGGGGCCGGGGACGAGGACGGTGCGCGCTCCAGCAAGGACGAGCGAGGCGCGCTGGCCGGCCAGAGAAGAAGCGCACATGCTCATGGGGCCGGTGACAGCGTGCGTGCGTGACGAGGCGAGGCTAGGGTGGTCGCCTAGGAGCGGCGGCGCTGCTGGATCGATCTAGTGGAGAAGATGAGGCGACGACGTAGAGGAGATAGAGAGGAAGAGAACTAGGGCGTGATTTATAAAGGGAGACCTTTAGTCCTGGTTGGAGCTACCAACCAGGACTAAAGATTATTTAGTCCCGAGCTATGGTTAGAACCGAGACTAAAGGTCTGAGCTTTAGTCTCGGATGTAGCCAAGACCCGGGAGTAAAGAGCATTTGGGCGGGCCGTGAAAACTGCAGCACCATCTTTAGTCCCGGGTGGTTGATCCACCCGGGAGTAAAGGGGGAGCTGCAGTTTTTGCGGCCCGCCAAAATGTCCTTTACTCTCGGGTCGTGGCTACACCCGGGACTAAAGCTCCACCTTTAGTCCCGGGTGGTTGATCCACCCGGGAGTAAAGGGGAGCTGCAGTTGGCTTTCTCCAATTTCCATAAGTTTTTTCCTTTTTTATATATTTCTTTTATATAAATATGCAGAGAGTTATTAATTGCCTAATAAATAAAATATTATCCAAAAAAATTAAAAAAAAATTCTTGGACTTGGTTTTGCATTATTATACACAACAAAAATTTGTAAACTAAACTCTTTTGTTTTACTGTATAAATATTTGACATAGTGTAAATAATAATTACAATTTGCACCATGCAAAAATATACTACTTAATTAAAATCATTAAAACTATTGTTTTTCAACAGGAAATTAGTT
The DNA here is from genome assembly GCF_019320115.1 of Miscanthus floridulus. Lineage (NCBI taxonomy): Eukaryota > Viridiplantae > Streptophyta > Magnoliopsida > Poales > Poaceae > Miscanthus > Miscanthus floridulus. The sequence continues at coordinate 78,880,074 of NC_089588.1, forward strand.
TTCCCATCTTATTAACGTTCATCATTTGGTTTTTCATTACACATTCTCCACGGGAAATCCACCGTCTAGCAGAAAATTCATTTAAACCGTAGAAAATATGAAAACACGACAAAAAAAATCTGAAGTCACAATTATTACATAATAGGTCTAATACATCACTATATATATCAAGCGGGCACAGTAGTGAACTTCTTCTTAACATATATCCCTTGGTTATGATCGCGCCGTAACCATAAAGTGTCCTCATTATTTAGCTAGATTCTTGGGTCTTTGTTCACTGTGAAGGGTGGAATTCGATCATCCTTTTCATAATCTTCTGATATGTCTGACTTGTCTTCAATTTCGACGATGTTTCTTCTCCCTGAAAGAACTATGTGGCGCTTTGGCTCATTGATTGGGTCGTTGTTGTTTTCTCTCTCTTCAGTTTTGTAGACATGTCCTTGACATAGAACACCTGATTCACATCCTTGGCAAGGACGAACGATTCCTCTTTATATCCAATATTGTTGAGGTCCACGGTTGTCATTCTATACTGGTTGTCGACTGCTACCCCGCCTCCAGTCGCCTTTACCCATTGGCACTTGCACAAAGGTACCTTAAAAGTAGGTGCATAGTTTAGTTCCCATATCTCCTCTATGTGGCCATAATATGTTTGCATATTTCTATTAGGGTCGGTGGCATCTATGCGAACACCACTGTTTTGGTTGGTTCTCCTTTTATCTTGGGCTAGTGTGTAAAATGTATTCCCATTTATCTCGTACCCTTTGTATGTGAGGATATGCCACGATGGCTGCCTAGCCAACAAATAAAGTTGCTCATCAATACTCTCATCACCCTGACATTCTTTTCGCAACCAGTCGCCGAAAGTTTCCATGTGCTGACGCGTAATCCAAGCGTCAGACTTCCCTAAAAACTCGGATCGGAGCAACTCTTTATGTGTCTCGATATACGGATCCACCAAAGAGGAGTTTTGCAGAACTGTGTAGTGTGCTTTATTGAAATAATTGTCCTGCATACCAATATATGGTTTATTCCCTAGTGTCCCCTTTCCACTTAGTCTTCCCTCGTGTCGCGATTTAGGAACACCAATCGGGTCAAGGTTGGGAATAAAGTCAACACAAAACTCAATGACCTCCTCTGTTCCATAGCCCTTGGCGATGCTTCCTTCTGGTCGAGCATGGTTGTGAACATATTTCTTTAGGACTCCCATGAACCTCTCAAAGGGGAACATGTTGTGCAGGAACACAGACTGAGAATGCTAATCTCCTTGACCAGGTGAACTAGGAGGTGTGTCATGATAATAAAGAAGGAAGGAGGGAACACTAACTCAAAGCTGACAAGACATTGAACCACATCATTCTATAGTTTAGCTAGATCCATTGGATCAATTGCCTTCTGAGAAATTGCATTGAGGAATGCACATAGCTTTATGGTGGCTAGACGTACATTTGGAGGTAGAATTCCTCTTAATGCAACGGGAAGCAATTGTGTCATGAGCACGTTGCAGTCATGGGACTTTAAGTTTAGGAATTTCTTCTCTGGCACATTTATTATACCCTTTATATTCGAGGAGAATCCAGATGGTATCTTGATGCTTGCTAGGCATTCAAACATGCTTTCCTTCTCTTCTTTGCTAAGAGTCTAGCTGGCAGGACTTAACTAATAGCGTCTATCATCTGTCTTCTCTGGATGCAGGTTGTCTCGTTCTTTCAAACACCGCAGGTCCTGTCGTGCTTCAAGTTTGTCCTTAGGCTTTCCATACACACCCATGAAGCCTAGCAGGTTCACATAAAGATTCTTCGTCAAGTGCATCACGTCAATCGCGCTATGGACCTCTAGGACTTGCCAATAGGGTAGCTCCCAAAATATGGACTTCTTCTTCCACATGGGTGCGTGATCGTCGGCGTCGTTCAGAACAGGTTCGCTGCCATGTGCCTTTCCAAATACTACTTTCACATCCTTGACCATATTGAGTACATCCTCACCAGTTCAGTTGCTCGGCTTGGTCTGGTGGTCTGCCTTACCTTTAAAATGCTTGCTTTTCTTTCTTAGAGGGTGATTCACAGGAAGAAATCAACGATGGCCAAGGTACACGACCTTTCGACATTTTTTCAAGAGTATACCTTTAATGTCATCGAAACAGTATCCCTTGTTTGATTGTCCTGAAAGATTACTTAGAGCAGGCCAATCATTGATTTTTACAAACAACAATGCTCATAGGTCAAAGTGCTCCTGTTTGTGCTCATCCCACACACATACACCTGGTCTATTCCACAAAAGTAGAAGTTCTTCAACTAGTGGCCTCATGTACACATCGATGTCGTTACCAGGTTGCCTTGGGCCTTGGATAAGCACTGGCATCATAATAAACTTACGCTTCATGCATAACCAGGGAGGAAGGTTGTAGATACATAGAGTAACAGGCCAAGTACTATGACTACAGCTCTGCTCCCCGAAAGGATTCATACCATCCGTACTTAAAGCAAACCTTAAGTTTCTTGCGTCATTTGCAAACTTCAGGAATTCTCTATCGATTGCTCTCCACTAGGACCCATCAGCAGGGTGTCTCAACATATTGTCTACCTTACGGTCTTCTTTGTGCCATCGCAACAACTTTGCATGGTCTTTGTTTCTAAACAGACGTTTCAAGCGTGGTATTATAGGAGCATACCACATAATCTTGGCATGGATTTTCTTCATGAGACGTTCACCCTCAACATCACCAGGGTCATCTCGCCTGATCTTATACCGCGATGCATGACATACCGGGCATGCATCTAACTTCTCGTACTTCTCGCCATGGTAGAGGATGTAGTCATTAGGACATGCATGTATCTTCTGGATTTCTAATCCCAAAGGGCAGACTACCTGTTTTGCTTCGTACGTAGTGGTGGGCAATTCGTTATCCTTCGAAAGCATCTTCTTTTGGAATTTTAGTAACTCCCCAAATCCCTTATTAGATACACCATTCTTTGCCTTCCATTGCAGCAATTCCAGTGTGGTACCCAACTTTTTCTGCCCCACATCACAAGTTGGGTATAGCAATTTCTTGTGATCATCTAGCATGCGCTCAAACTTGATCTTCTCCTTTTCATTTTCGCATTCTCTTTGTGCGTCACAAATGGCCTGACCAAGATCATCAGCGGGCTCATCTTCTACCCCTACCTCTTCTTCAGCTTCCTCTATTGCAGTATCATTGAAGGCCCCATATTCAGCAATAATGTCATCATCGTCCCATTGTTCTTCTTCATCTTCTTCCATTACAACCCCGGTTTCTCCGTGCTTCGTCCAACAAATATAGTTTGGCATGAAACCCGACTTCAACAAGTGTGAATGAAGACTCCTTGAGCTAGCATATTCCTTCAAATTCTTACATATGGCACATGGGCAACACATGAAACCATCGCATTTGTTTGTCTCGGCCACATGTAAGAAAGAATGCACGCCCTCAATGAACTCTTGGGAGCGGCGATCAGCATTGTACATCCAATGCCGGCTCATCTGCATTACATGACATACATACCATATTAAAACCTAAAATATAATTAGTTAATTATACGACATGCATGCCACCACACAAGGTATTAATTTATGAAAGTCTCGCTACAATGTAGACAATCCCAACTACCACTAAAAAAACTAAAGCTAAAATGCACTTCAGCAGCATAAGGATTTCGCGACCAATCCCAACTAAAACAGATATATCATGTGTTTGTTCAACATCTATGGGCTTCTTCCGCAGGATCACTGCCTCATCAGCCGCTGTAGCCGCCTGTGCAAGAGAGTTTTGCACGTGTTCAACATACTCTTCCTCCCAGTACCAGCCTGAACATCCAGTGCCATCCCACTGAAATTAAAATAAAAAATTAGAACTTTAATCACAATCATCATGAAAATAAGTATAAATTAACCATAATCATTAAATACAACAAAATAACTCACATTGCGATCCGGACACTTGTAGAAGATACAGCCCTTGTTGGGACACTCCTTCCTCACCCGGTACTCCATCACAATCTTCTCCTCACACTTGCCGCATGCAATGAGAGGGAGGTCCGGCCTCAGTCACTTTGTAACCCGATGAGAGGCCGAGGACCCGGAAGCAGTTGACATCTACTCTCTATACTCATTTTTAATATAATATAAATTTCTCATTTTATAAACAAATAAAATTAAAAAAAACTCTAAAATTCTCTATATCTCTAAAGCATGAAGTGTGCTATGCATGCTAGAAATGAAAGCTCAAAATATGCAAACTTTAAAGTGATTTTGAGCTTAAATGGCTTACAAATAAAAAAAAATCTACCATAAAAAACCCACATATATCTAGTCCACAAAATGAAATAAGCTACTGATGAAACATGAGATTATAAAGTTGGTAACCTTTAGAACCGAAGAATCGATGGAGGAATGGAAGAAATCTTGTGATCACCGGTGATGAGGAAGAAGAGAGGCCGGCGATGAAGCAAGAACACTGAGCTCGAAGTGGCTTGGACTCGGGGAGGAACAAGGGGTATATAGGAGGGGACCTTTAGTCCCGGTTGTAGACAGAAACCGGGACTAAAGGTCCCTTTCTAGTCCCGGACGGATCCTCCAGCCGGGAGTAGACTTTTACTCCCGGTTGGAGGGACAAACCGGGAGTAAAAGTGAACCTTTAGTCCCGGTTGTTAGATTCAACCGGGACTAAAGGTCCCCTCCAGCAAAACCTTGGCGCAGTAGCCGTTGGGCAGGGATCTTTAGTCCCGGTTTAAGCTACCAACCAGGACTAAAGGTTTCTCTAGTCCCGGGCGTGAAAAATACCGGGACTATAGCCAAATTTCGAAGTGGATCAAATATCGTTTCTCTACTAGTGACCTGTATCCATGAGTTTCGGATCAGTTCCTGACTGTGCAACCTACATGTTTCACACATAGGCATAAATCTTTCTGTGCCTGCACTTCGGTTCCAAAGTCAACCCACTGTGATAACCCACCTCAAATTTTGATTTGCTGACTAGCTAGGAGTGTGGCTACGTTGGTGGAGTTCGTTGTGCTAGTTTAAGTTGCATGGAGCAACTGCGATGATCTTTAAATGGCATCTATCGATCATATTGCAGGGCGACACAATTTATTATTTCAAAATGAGATGTCACCAAAATTTTTTATCTGCCGTGCTTATGGGCAAGGCACATATAAGGGGTCAAATAAATTACTATTCCATTCAATCCGAATTGTAAGTCATTTTGTTTTTCTAGAAACATAATTTTGCTACACACTTAAATATACATTATATGTAAATACATAATAAAACTATATATATTAAAAAAAGCTCGGATGACTTACAATTTGAAAATGAGAAAGTATATGGTATGGAGACCAATTTCCAAACCAATGGTCTTGGATCGATTTGGATCAAATCGAAGCATGTCCATCCAGTAAACAAGAGTAGGAACATAGCAAGCCGACCAAATAAAGTCCAATCAAATCCCAAGCCAATGACCCTCAGCCTCAAATGAACCAGATGACAAAGAACCTTGTTTAGAAAACAAGAGCAACAAATCCTGATCCCTACTTTGTTGGACCGCCGGTGCTAGATCCCAATTACTGTTGTTGTTGGTGCTGGAACTATAGCCCTTTTTACATTAATAAAATAAATTTGTAATTCATTGATTGTGTTTTGACTACAGTGGTTTATATAATCATGGAATTATTATAATAATAATTTTTTTCTCCGGTTGCAACGCACGGGCATATTTGCTACTTTATATAAATAGCCTCCCGCATGTCAAACGGCCATAGAACCTCTTGTCAAATGACCTATTGGCGACACGTGTCTAATAGCTAACTGAAACTACGGTAATCTTTTCTTTACCAAAAGTTTAAAGTCTGATTCTTCAGCTATGCTCCTTGATTCTTCGGTGGAGTGATTGTATTGGATTCCTAGGAGGGGGCAGGGTCGGGAGTTGATTAGAATTGATTCTCTGCTAATTCCCAGGAGTAGGGTGAAGCAGATTTTTATGCTCCCAGCTCCTGGTGTAAATGGACAAGTGATTTTCTCCTGATCCCCAGCTGAATCAATTGACATTTTGAACGTTTAGCTGATTAGAAGTGATTTTCTTCGAAATAGCTTAAGCTACTTGGACATTACATCAATGTACGTACCTGCATGTTAGCAATTTAAAGTCGAGTATATGCTGGTCCTATTTAAGCATAGAGCATTACATGTGCACCTGAAGGACTGAGAAAGGCGACCGAAGGAGATTGAATGGGAGGCTAGTCATATTTTCTTTCGATTTCGGTCACTGTCTGAACATCGCCAACGAAATGCTCGCAAATTGAAAACTTTCCAAGATGAGTTCACACAGGCCAACAGGTGGCCGGATGCACTAAAAAAACCTCAGAGAACACAGCGGAGAAGGTGCAAAAGCTATACGAGCAAGAACTAGAGCATACCGGTATGAACAAGACAACACGAGTCACTTTGGGAGAGAAAGTGAAAACCTTATCAATCGGTGTCTAAAAAATATGAAATTTTAACCACAAGCTCACAACACCACATGAAAGCTTCCCACCAAATTTCAGCTCCAAAATCAAAAGTTTGGATACTGGAATTGTCTAATATACACACCAGACATGTCCGCTATGATCAAGCTGCAGCTGAATTTTTCAAGAAAAAATCATAGAGGATTCAAATTAACTCCGATTGATGAGAAACTTTGCAGGGATGTTTCTGGAGATGCTGAGAGGATGGGCATATTCAATTTTGTGCTCCGTAGTTATTTAGAATGAGAGAACATTTCACATTTTTGATGATTCGGGGAGTTATTATTGGTAACTATAAGGGAACAATCCAAATCCAAACTATTATAGGTACACCCAAATATGTATCCCCCGCTGAGAGAGTTCAACGATTGTGCACCAAAGATTATGAACCCAGGAATACAACTTCATAAAAATCAATGGCTCATAGTCCTTTCTTCAAGGCTTCAACTCAATCCAAGGGCCACGGTTATTTGGATGATGCCAGGCTTCAACGCACCCCACGCCCTCAGACCCCCGCACTCCCTCAGCAGCCAGGGATCAAATCCCACGCCGCCAGCGCCTCGCAAAAAAAAACCGATACACGAAACAAAGGGAACGCCCATCGAGGCGGCAGTAGCGGTGGCCAGCGGTAGCCGGCTGGGGTGGCAGCGGCACGCAGGCGGCCTGTCTGCCAGTGGGCCTGCGCCCCGAGCTCGCTGCCCATGGCACGGGAGAAGCAGTAGCTGGTACTTGGCCCTGCTGCACAAATGTGATGTTCAGCTGCGCGTACACCGCCGACAGCACGATGCTCTCCATGGAGGTCATGAACGGGAAGCTCCCGGCCTTGATGCTCACCACCTCCTTTTTGGCCGCGTCCAGATAGGCCTCCGCCGGTCTACAGCAGTGCCTTGTCCTGAGGCTCTTCTTTCTTCCGCTTCGCCTCAGCCTCAGCACCCGAAGTGTCGTCGTTCTTCACACTGTTCTTCTCCATAGCGCCGACCACCTCCGTCTCGCCCTCCAAGACCTCCACGTTTTAAGATCCCAGATGTTAAAAAGCAGTTAATACTTTGATCATGAGCATCATGAAGCATAATCATCAAGTATTGTTTCATTAATGCATTTATGAAACATCACATATACAACATGGACATGCTAATTGAAACATAAAATGCATTAATGAAACAATACTTGATGATTATGCTTCATGATGCTCATGATCAAAGTTTTAACTGCTTTTTAACATCTTGGATGTTACACACGTTGGCGTTCGTTGCAGCAAGCTTTGCCTCCATCTCCCTCGCGCGGCTCACGTCCTTCCGCAGCGCCGCGATCTTGGCCCTGGTGGCCTCCATTCCCCAAGTGAACCGCTCAGCCTCAGCGTGCCGCTGGGCATTGATCTCACGGTGCTCCCGCTCGGCCTCGATGTGCACGTGCCCCTATGCAATTACTACACTACCCTTTAACAAATAAAATTAAATAAAGACAATATTTCGCTTAAGCACCCAGAGGCACCGCCAACCACTGTAAAAGAGGTAATAAAAAGTCTACTCTTAAAAGTTGTTATTTCTCTCTTATAGATAAATATATATTTTTTTAAATAGACACGTGTGTTGCACTGCTTGCATGATAGTTTGCATGATGTTTGCTTGATTGTGCATAAATCTTTCTAATAGACACGTGTCTGCACGTCCACTAGTATATAAAATTAATAGAGATATAGATAGAGAAGAGATTATAATAGCATCTCCAAGAGACTCTATACCCTTCCTAAATGCTACGAATAGAGATTTTGGTGAAAAAATACCCTCCAACAACTTATCTAAATGGTTATCCAAATATAACCATCTTCTATTCCAGATTTTTCGCTAGCCAAAAATAGAAGACGAGAATGACTCTCTAGAGTCTGCATGAAATGTAAAAAAACTATTGGAGAGTGAAAAGATATAAAAAACGATTTTTATGCAAGTGACTCTCCAAATGATGATTTAAAGCATCTCCAAGAGATTAGCCAAAAGAAATATCTAAATTTAGTGATTTAGCTATTCTCTAAAATGATTCTCACCTAAAAAAGATTGACTACTCCAATGGACTATCTAAAAATTGAGACTCCATATTTAAACCTGCCACGTCACCAGATCTTTTGTCTTCGGATGCATCCTGATCCCGTAGACCTGGCAGTACGCTGCCTTTTTGGATCATCGCGTAGACCTCGCCGACGCGTGGAACTCAGGTTCAGCAGCAGCCCAGGCATCATCGTGCGCGTCCAGCAGGCCACGCACGGTAGAGGCTTGTCCAAGCCCAGCCATCAAGGCACGCAGGGGACCGCCCGTCGCCTAGCCATCAAGGCGCGCACGCAGGGGGCCGGCCATTGCGCGACATGCAGCCGGCGGCACGGCTTGACAGTGAATCGCGGCAGCCTGCTGGTGGCTGCCCCAGCCGCCCATCAAGGCACGCAGGGGGCGGCCAGTGCGACACCTAGCCGGCCGCACAGCTTGATGGGGAAACGCGGCAGCAGCATGTGGGAAGCGGTCTCTTGGCTCGGGAAAGGACCGGATGGCGAGCGTCTTGGGCTGTCCATGTACGGAGACCGGAATTTCAGGGATAGCTAGCTAGTAAATTTAGAGAGCCATCCACAGAGTTTGTTGGAGATGGTTTTTACTTAATAATAGCCATATTTATATTTACAAAACAGTTTATCTGGTCTCTTGGAGATGCTCGATAGTGAAATTTGGAAAGGCTCTTAGAGATGCTCTAACACAAATTGTATACAATTATATTCACTACTACAGAATTTGACATCACTGCCGGCTCCATCACTGCCGAATTTTAAAAAACCGGCAGTGATAGACAGTGATAGACCATCACTGTCAGTTTTGGCTAAAACCGACAGTGATAGGACCAACCGACACTGATATTCAGGTATTCACTGTCGGTTCATATCACTGTCGGTTTTAACCAAGAACCGACAGTGATATTGGGTCATCACTGCCGGTTTTAGCCAAGAACCGATACTGATACTATCACTGTCAGTTCGTGGCTTGAACCGACAGTGATATGCTGCAAGAAAACTTCATAAGTTTCTCATATGATATCCGATGAAGACGAACTTTATATCAAAGTTGTAGTACTCGACGAGATCTACAACTTTATAGTTCAAACTTTTTTAATTTGAGATTGTTTGGATGTCTAAATATTTTCATTTGAAATAATCTATCTAACGAAAATTACGTTTGATTTCTAAAATTTAAAATTTGAATTTTTCAAACGGCCTCAGATGGAGAAACGCACAAAACAAAAGTTGTAGATCTCGAAAAGTTATGCAACTTTGTAGTTGAAAACTTTTTCATTTGAGATCATTTACTACTTGAAAATGTTGTTTAAAATTAAAATTTGAAATTGTTGAAGAACTTTGGTTTCTCTTTTTAATCTCTGTCTAAAATTTGTAACCAGTCTTTCTCCCTCATACTAACTTCAAATTTGGTGATTTTTTTCTAAAAATTTCTAAAATCATGCTCTATCAATTTATTGTGTTCTTACCACTATTATTTTATCCATCTTTTTATGTGACTGTGTTTTATCTATTTGAATTTTAAATTTCAAATAATAACAACTTCATATGTCGTTTTGGAACACTAATGATTTTAGTTGAAAAAAAATCATGAACATAGAAGTTGTAGAAGTTATCAAGATCTACAACTTTTATTTTGGTCATTTCTTCTTCCGATAAAATCGTAATAACATTGTTCACAAAATTTACATCTCTCTTATAGTTTCATAAACTATAAGAGGGATATGTAACATTTGTAAACAACGTTACTACCACTATATCGGATGAATAAATGATTAAATAACCAAAATAGAAGTTGTACATCTCGGAAAGTTATGAAACTCTGTAGTTGACAACTTTTTAATTTGAAATCATCTTCTCAAGGAAAATTATGTTTCAATTTCTAAAATTTAAAATTTAAATTTTGTAAACAACCTCGGATGGAGAAACTGTCAAAATGAGAGTTGTAGATCACAAAAAATTTTGAAACTTTGTAGTTGACAACTTTTTGATTTGAAACCATCTTCTTAAGGAAAACTACGTTTGAATTTCAAAAAATTTGAAATTTGAATTTTTTAAATGACCTTGGATGGATAAAGAGCAAAAACGAAATTTGTAGATCTCAAAAAGTTATGAAACTTTGTAGTTGATAACTTTTTGATTTGAAATCATCTTATCATGAAAAACTTTTGAATTTCTTAAATTTAAAATTTAAATTTTTGTAAACGACCTCGGATGGAGAAACTACTAAAATAAAAGTTTTAGATCTTAAAAAGTTATAAAACTTTGTAGTTGACAATTTTTTCATTTGAATTCGTTTAGGGTCCCAAATACTTATTTTAAAATTAGATAAACATAAAATGGCTAGGACAAAAATCTCATTTGGACACAAATAGCTTGCAGGTGGAGTGGTTAGGGCCCGAAGACACGAAGCAGGACGACAGGGGTTCCAGCGCCGGTGGCTGCGAAGCACGCGTTTTTCGGGCGAAAAATCGCTTGACTTGTGACTTGCGACTTGCGACTCGCGACCGTGTGACTGTCCAGTGGGGCCTCTCCCGGTATTAAATTTTTTTTTTGTATTTTTTCAATGAATTTTTTGGCTTTCCTGTCACTACCGGTTCACATCACTGTCGGTTCATAAGAATCACTGTCGCTTCATAAGAACCGACAGTGATGTCAATTTCACATCACTGCCGGTATACCACTATCAGTTCAAAATCCGAGAGTGAAGGGATTTTTTGAACCGTCAGTGATATTATAATTTAGGGTAGTGATCGGTAATAATCAAATGCACTCTCCAACTAATCATAGAGATTTATTTATTGCATATTATATATAACTCGACCGGAGTACGCATAGCCAATCTCGTAATTGACCCACTAATGTGTTACCGGACTACGGCATGATATAGTATTACGATATGGTAGGTGGATACAAGGTCTCGAACTCCGGCGAGATGCCATGTTCGCCGCCGCCGCAGCCCTCAGGCTCGGTTCACAAAATGACCAAGTTCCAGTTTGCTTCTTCCAATGGCCGATACAAGGAGCCAGCCAGGCAGCCTTCCGCGTTGGGCCACGCAGGGCCAATTTAGCTCACCCACTCCGGCCCAGTCATCCTTGGGTTCTTTCTTCTGGCCCATTTCTCCCTTCCTGGCCCAGCTTCGTTGACACCTTCAGGAACATCGCCTACATCAGGGACTTTGATTTCTTCGGAGGCAACACCATCAGATGCAGTCACCTGGGCGCCATTGGTGACATTCCTCCCTCCTTGAGTGCCAGCTTGCCCCAAAGCTGGCGCACGGGGAAACTGTTGGTGAAGTGGAGCTTCATCTTCCCACGTAGAGAGTTCTGGAGGCATGAAGGACCAATGCACCAGCACTTGAGGAATGACAGTATCATTCATCTTGTGAAGGCGACGATCCAACACAGCGATAGGTACCTGCAGCTCAACAGTATTGCCAGGTAATTCTGGACTCACCACTGTGTTAGGAGGAACAGCCAGCTTCAGTTGGGAGACATGGAAAACATGATGTATCTGACAACCAGCTGGAAGTTGCAATTTGTAAGCTGAAGAACCAATCTTGTCAACAATGGTGAAAGGTCCGAAGAAACGAAATGCCAATTTGTTAGAGGATCTTGTTGCCACTGATGTTTGAACATAAGGCTGTGCCTTGAGATAAACTGCATCACCCAGTTGAAACACTCTATGGGTGCGTTTCTTATCAGCCTGTGTTTTCATTTTGTTCTGAGCTCTGACCAGATGTTGCCTGACCAAATGTTGCATTAGTTCTCTTTCTTCCAACCAAGTATTGAGATCATCAACTGGACAGGCCTGATCAAGATTGATGCCAAAGTGTCTCGGTTCATGGCCATACATAACAACAAAAGGAGTCTTTCCCAATGAAGAATGAAAAGAGGTATTGTACCAATACTCAGCTAAAGCTAACCAGTGGGACCACTTGGTGGGGCAAGTATGAACAAAGCAACGAAGATAGGTTTCAAGGCATTGATTGACTCGTTCAGTTTGGCCATCGGTTTGGGGGTGATAAGCACTGCTCATACGTAACTTAGTACCCAAAAGTTTGAACAGTTGTTGCCATAAGTTACTGGTAAAGATCTTGTCTCTATCGGAGACAATGGATGTGGGTAGGCCATGTAATTTAAAGATGTTGTTCATGAAAAGGATGGCTACATGGAATGCAGTAAAAGGGTGTGATAATGGCAGAAAGTGGCCATACTTTGAGAACTTATCAACGACTACAAGTATGCAATTGAAACCAGCAGATCTAGGAAGACCCTCCACAAAATCTAAAGTGATCATTTGCCAGGCTCTATCAGGTATTGGTAAGGGAGCTAATAATCCAGGGTAAGCAACACGTTCAGACTTGGCTTGATGACACACACTACATTGTGCTACAAAATTCTTGACACTTTGTTTTAATTTGGGCCAGGCAAAGAGTTGTTTGATCCTATGATAAGTGGCTTCATAACCAGAGTGACCACCAATGGCACTTGTATGCAAGGAGGTTAGGATCTTAAAATGTAAGGAGGGAAGAGAGCCAATCCAGACCCTTCCTTTGTACCTGATTAACACATCTTGGAGAGAATAATTTCCTTGAGGTGATGAAACTGAGAGCTCAGCAAGTAACTTAGTTGCTTGTGGATCTTGATGGTAAGCTTCCTGGATATCTTGAAGCCAAAGTGGCTTAATAACAGATAAGGCAGCAATGTCATATGTGTCATCATGATGAACTCTTGAGAGAGCATCTGCTACCTTATTATCAGCCCCCTTTTTATACATGACCTTATAAGATAGACCCATCAGCTTAGTAAGTGCCTTGTGCTGCCAAGGTGTAGATAGCCTTTGATCTTCCAAGTGAGTAAGACTCTTCTGATCTGTCAATATAATGAAAGGTGAAGTTTGAAGATAATGGCGCCAATGATCAACTGCCATGATGATAGCTAGGTACTCTTTCGTAAGTAGAGAGTCCCTGAGCCTTGACCCCTAAGGCCTTGCTAACATAAGCTATGGGGTGACCCTGCTGTTGAAGCACAGCTCCTATTCCTTTAGATGAAGCATCTGTCTCAATAATGAAAGGCAATTCAAAGTTTGGCATGGCTAAAACTGGTGCTGACATGAGAGCTTGTTTTAATGCCTGAAAACTAGCTTCAGTGGCTGAGGTCCAAACAAACATATGGCCCTTCTTCAACAACTCAGTAAGAGGTTTGCTCAATAAGCCAAACTATGGTACAAACTTTCTGTAGTACCCCACCATGCCAAGAAAACTTCTCAAATCCTTAATGTTCTGTGGTTGAGGCTAGTCCTTAATAATAGTGATCTTAGAAGGGTCAGTGGATACTCCTGCAGCACTGACTGTATGTCCCAAATATGTGAGCTGCTGTTTGGCAAAGGCACACTTGGATATTTTTACATGGAATTGATGCTTCTGTAGTATTGCCAAAACTTCCTTAACATGCTGAAGGTGTTCTGGCCAGGACTTGCTGTAAATAAGTATATCATCTATGAAGACTACTACACATTTCCTCAGCAAAGATTCCAGAATCACATTCATGACAGTTTGGAAAGTAGCTGGCCCACCAGTAACCTCATATGGCATAACCCTGTACTCATAGTGCCCACTATGTGTCTGAAAAGCAGTTTTGTACTCTTCTCCAGCCTCTATTCTTATCTGATGAAACCCAGAACAAAGATCTAATGATGTAAACCATTTGTCCCCATGTAACTCATCCAAAAGATCTTCAATAAGAGGCAGTGGGTATTTGTTTTTGATTGTTAAAGCATTCAGACGCCTATAATCAACACAAATACGCCAGTCACCTGTCTTTTCCTCACTAGCAGGGCAGGAGATGAAAATGGGCTTGTACTGACCTGAATCCAACCTTTATCCAACTTTCCTTTATCTAAGTTTCAATCTCAGTCTTCTGGGCTGGGTTATACCGATATGGCCTCAATGAAAAAGGTTGTGCTCCATCTAACAGAGGTATAGAGTGGTCCCCTTGTCTAGGTGGAGGTAATTTTGTTGGTGGAGAAAAGACAATGTCAAACTGTTGAATAATGGTTTGAAGCTCAGGAGGTATGTCAGGCTGATTATGCTGCACAGGATCAACTGCAGACAACTGTACCAGATACAGAAGTGAATCAGTCTTCTCAGGAGCCTGAAGCTGACATGGAGAAATAGGTGACCCCATATTGGCAGAAGGTAGAATGCCTTGTAACTTCACCTCTGCACCATTGAGAGTGAACTGCAACCACTTTTCTACCCAATTGATGTGTATTGGACTATGTTCTTGAAGCCAGTCCATTCCCAGTACAATATCTTAGCCCCTAAGGGGAAAAACTTTAAAGGTTGTATGAAAGGAGTGTCCCTGAATCCCCCACAACTGTTGCTGAATCTCATGACTACAATTAAGTATCTCTCCATTGGCTACCTGAACCTTCACTGGATGTGGCAAAAGGCTTCCTAATTCTTTTGTGAATACAAGCTGATCACTGATGAAGCTTGTGGAGCTGCTAGAGTCAACTAACATAAACACCTCTCTGCCTTTCATATGACCTCGTAGTCTGACAGTTTTGGAGCCTTCAGTACCACTAAAAGCTTGGAAGGATAGTGACATGAGGTCTTCATCAATATTTGGAAGTTCAAGATCTTCATCTGCTGTTACTAAGGATGAAAACGGACGGAATCGAACGGAGAACTCCTCAACCGTTTTCTACTTTTACATTTGAATACGAAAACGAAAACGAAAGCGGACAAACCGAACACGAAAACGAACACGAACTTACGGAATATCGAGAATTTCGAAAACGAAACAATTCGAGCGGAATTATATCGAACACGGTCGGTATACGAAAACTCAATACGGAATACCGACCCGTAGACCAAGTGCATGACTAAGTGCATACATGATCAAGTTCAAGTGCATATAATAATTAACAAGTGCATATTATAGAAACATGAACTCAAACTGAGTCAGAATAATTTTATTAATCTTTTTAGAATAGATGTAGTATTTTATTTTAAAGATTTATTTAGATTTTTCTTTTGAGTAACAAAGATTTATTCGGCTGATGCAAAAACTATCAAATGATTGACTTTGCAGGTGGGGGTTAAACCGATGAGCTTGATGGGCTATGGCCCAGGTGGGCTTTCGTGTAGATGCTGCCGGTTTCCTGACATTTAGCACCATCTCATGAGGTGAAGAGAGACGAGGCTGAGCGCCGTCTATAAGAGAGGGCAGCTGGCCACCAGTAGAAAGAACACAGCTGCGTGGTGAACAACCTGTAATTGGGCTGTATGACCTGTGCAGTTGGCCAAATTCGGTTTAAACCGAATTTTCAATTCGGAATATTTCAAATTAAAAGTAGAAAAGTAGAAAACGATCGGAAAAATGTCTAAACCGTTTTCTACTTTTACATTTGAAATACGAAACATCTGAAATGCGAAAGCGAAAACGGTAAAGTCGGACAAGAAAATGCGGATTCGATCGGATTAAATATAAAAAAACGATGCGGTTCGGTTCGGGATATTTCCGTTCCGTTTTCATCCTTAGCTGTTACACATTTCCAGAGTTGTTCCATAGCATGAAGTCAGACTGTGGGAGGACACTTATGCTGTGGTCCCCACTTCTCACCACATTTGAAGCAGAGACCCTTGGCTCTTCTATAATTTTTCAATGCAGAAATCTTCTCAACATCAGACTTGACCACAGGAGTTGCAACATTTTTCTTCTCTTCAACTATCTTGGGAGTGCCCATAGGTGAAGGAAAATGAGGCCTCTGAGCTTCACTTGAATTCGTCTTAGAGTAACTGCCAGATTCAAATCTTCTGATTGGTTGGTCTTGAGTCGCCTCTTCCTGCAAAAGAGCCAACGAACTCGCAGTATCCAAATCCTGAGGTCTATGCATCATAACTGCAGCTCTTATGTCTTTTTTCAAACCATCAATAAAACGATTTGTAATAACTGTGGGTGAAAAGGATTTATCGTGGGCAAGGAGATGATGGACGATATCACTGAATTGTTCAACATATTCAGTGACTGTGGTAGTTTGTTTGATGTGGAAAAAATGGCGAAGCAAGTGATTGTGTTCGTCTTTGTCAAACCTATTACAAACAGCTTCTACAAAGGATTCCCAGTTCATGGTATTGACTGGGTCGTGCAGGGTTTGAAACCAGAGGGCTGCAGAACCAGTGAGGCGCATGGAGGCTAAACGAACCCAAAGAGTAGTGTCAGTCTGATAAACATCAGAGTACGTCTCACAACGTTTAATCCACAGCCTAGGATTTGAGCCATCAAACTTGTGAAACTCAACCTCAGGAAAAGGAGTAAAGTGTGGGTATGGTGGATATGGAGGATAATAGCGCCGATCACAGTGCCCCAAACCATCAGATTGAAACAGAGTAGGAGCAGGTTTTGGGGAAGGTGTCGCACCTGTGACAGGGGCCGGTTCCGGGGCGATGGTGTACACCGCCCCGAAATCAGCACCCCGGTGAGTTGATCCCTTGCCGTGGTCTAATGACCCAGATGCCGCCCGTGGCGGGTGAAGCTCCAGATGGGCAGAGCTCGGCACCTTGCCGCTCGGAGAAGTGAAGTGGTCTTCCCGAATGGCCGTGGTGAGCGGGGGTTGAGTGATGGTGACGGCCCCCGCCTGGACTGCTGCGGACGGATCGATCGGCTGTGATTGCGGGATGCTTGACCCCAGAGCCTTCTCGACGCGCTCACCGAGCTCCAACACCGCGTGCTCCAACTCGTGTACGCGATTGTCGACCTCGGGCTTCCAGTTGAGCAACTCCGTCTTCAGCTTTCGCATCTCCGACATCGAACTCTTGAGTTCATTGATCCCCTTTGAATTCTTGCTCAGCATGGCAAGAATTTGCCCTAATTGCTCCTCTGGTGTCGCTAGGGCCATCTGTCGGCCCGTGAGGTACGGATGAGATGCCAAAATCGTTGATTTCCCCACAAATCAGCGAGCGTGCTTGGGAATTACAGAGAAAACTCTGGTGGCAGCAGCTCACTGACCACCCGAGATCTCGATCCGACCCGAAGCGTTTGCATATCCGATCGATGGAATGCAGAAATCAGACGAGAGAGGATCGAACGGCAAATCGGATACCATATTGTTACCGGACTACGACACGATATAGTATTACGATATGGTACGTGGATACAAGGTCTCGAACTCCGGCGTGATGCCGTATTCGCCACCGCCGCAGCCCTCAGGCTCGGTTCACAAAATGACTAAGTTCCAGTTTGCTTCTTCCAGTGGCCGATACAAGTATAGTTGGCCATGCAGCCCGAGCTCGTCAGCCCGGCCCAAGGCCCGTTTTTTTGGCCCGGCCCGGCCTGGCGGCTAGCGGGCCTGGCCTGGCCCGGCCCGAAGGAGCAGGCCGTGCCTGGGCCTTACCCCAGGCACATGGGCCGACACGGCCCGGCCTGCTACAGTGCCGGTGGCCCACTGGCGGCCTGGCCTGCCCCCTCCCCCTCCTCACTCGTCCTCCCCTCCCCAAGGCCCAGCGCAGCCCACGCGCTCCCCGCCGTCCCCGGCCCGCCTCCCCCCCTCATATAATATAAGCGAGCACGCTCGCGGCGGCTCTCCCTCTCCCTCACGCCTCACCCCGAACCGTAGCGCCGGCGCCGCGATGCCCCCTCCCCTTCCCTCGGGCTACCTCTCCTCTCCTCGCAGCGCCGGCGGCTGAGCGCAGACGCCGATGCCCCCTGCCCCTCCCTCTCCTCGAGCGACACCACTGCGGGAGCGAGCGCGACAGCCCCGAGCTCTGCCCCGACGCAGATCTGGTGCCAAGACAAGCTCGCCGGCGGGCGGCGGCCACTGCCATCTCCGGCCTCGCGCTGCCTCCTTCCTCGATCCCGCCTCTACCAGATTTGTGACGCCCGTCGTCCTCCTCACCATCCCTCGCCTCTGCGGCAACGCAGGATCTCCGCCGTGGATCTGGCCACGCTGGGTCTTCTCCACCGCGGATCTGGCTCCCCACCCTTGCCTCGACACTGGCGCGGCGCCTCCTCCCCGTCCTTGCCTCCCTCCCTCCCTCACTCTCCCTCGGCGGCACACGGCTAGGAGCGCGCGGGCGGGCAGATCCGGCGACTCCCTCCCTTCCTTGTTTTCTCTCCTCTCCATCTCGCTCACCCCCTCTTCATGTCCTCCCTCCATCGCTTGAGGGAGGGGGCCGCCTGCGCAGCTCCTGCCCCCGAGATCCGGAGCTCCGCCGCTCCCAGCCCCGGCGCCCACCTCCTCCTCGCCTCCCTACGCGGCCGCTCAGTGGGCCTCAGGCTGGCACGGCCTGTGAAAATGGCCGTGCTTCTCGGGCCAGCCCGGCACGAAAATTGGCCCATAGGGCCGTGCCTGGGCCGAAGGTCAGGCCCGTGGACCTGTGAGGCACGGCCCGGGAGGCACGGCGTGCCATTCCGGCCCATTGGCTACCGGGCCGTGCTACCACGGGCCAGTGCCATGCCGGGCCGGGCCGGCCCATTGGCCATCTATGGATACAAGAAGGAGCGAGCTAGGCAGCCTTCCGCGTTGGGCCACGCAGGGCCAATTTAGCTCACCCACTCCGGCCCAGTCGTCCTTGGGTTCTTTCTTCTGGCCCGTTTCTCCCTTCCTGGCCCAGCTTCTTTGACACCTTCAGGAACATCGCCTACATCAGGGACTTTGATTTCTTCAGAGGCAACACCATCAGATGCAGTCACCTGGGCGCCATTGGTGACATAATGCAACCAGAGTCGTCGCACTCTCACGAGCGTAGGTGTTCCGGTGCACCTGCAATGCAATGCAATCAGGAACCCATCGTCGTTCAGTTTATGTGATAATAAATTAAACCACGGGCCTCAGCTAGAGGCAAGAATCATCATCCGGTAACCTAAAGCAGCTGCTTGGCGAGGTCGACGGAGATGAGGCTAGCGCTGCACCCCATACCGCCAAGGTTATAGCTGGAGACGTTCCCGCGGAGCTTGTAGTGGTTGACGATCATGGCAGAGAGCGACGGTGTGGGGCTGCAGAGGCCGCTGTTAACGACGACGATCCTGATGTCCCAGGGGCGGACGCCAGTCTTGGCCAGCACCTGGCCGACGGCGCCGAACATGACAGCCTCCGCCTCGCTGCGGGCCTCCGCCATGCACGAGTTGGGCGGCGAGGTGATCAGGGCCTTGGGCAAGTTGGTTCCCTGCCCCAGTCCCGAGCGCTCCAGGATCTTCCGCTGGAAAGCCAGGCTGTCGTCGGAGAACGTTCCGTACCGGGCCATAAGCCGCATGAACGTCTCCCGGGTCACCGCGTGCTCCGCCCCGGGCTTGTAACACGCCAAGTCTAGCAGGTACACTGCCCGCGGGCGCCGCATGAGGTAAACCGAGGCGAGGACGGCAGCGACGACGGCTAGGACAGCGATGGTGAAGGGCAGGTTGGCTTTGAGCGCGGAGCGTGCGGGCGCGATGAAGTCGTCAGCGGCAGCAAGGATGGGCGCCAGGAAGAGGTAGAGCGCGTAGGAGACCGCCAGGTGCTGGTAGCACAGCTTGATGCTGCATGTCCGGTGGCCGGCGCTCTGGATTGTGCTGCTACGCTCGTTGGACGCAGTGGTTTCTGACTTGCTGCTCATTTTGGCTGCTCAAATTAGTGGGGGATCAACCGATCGAGAGACTGAGATTGAAAGTTGGTGTGGTGTGGCAAGGCAGAGCAGACTTTAAGAAGGTTCTTTCATAGGGCTGGGCGGCACAAACCGCGTCTAGCGTTAGGGCTCCGGCTCCGGCCAAAACAACTCCAGTTATTGCTTAGTTGGAGCAATTTTTTAGACTGATTGGTACAACAGCTTCTCCTGACGGTCTAAAAGGATGAAATGTCAATAATACCGTTTTTTCTTTTTTTCAGCCTATTTCTTTTCTATTCTTCTCTCCTACGTTCGACCGTCCGTTCAACTTTCCTCTATTACGTATCTTCTCTGTCCTTATCTAATCTGTTCATTTTGCCTCCGTACGCCACCGGACGCTGCGTGCCGCTCCCCACGTTCAGCGCCCCGACGAGACCGTGCCCATGCCCGCCCTACCTCCACTCCCCCGCGCGTGCTTTGGCTCTGGTGAGGCGGCGCTGGGCACCCCCGCGCTCTAGCCTCCGGCAAAGCCGGTGCCTATGGGCCCCTGCAGTGCCCCGGCGGGAGCCCCCTTCCACGCTCTGGCTCTTGCGAGGCAGCGCTGGGCACCGCCAACCTCTGGCCTACGGGAAACCGACGATTTGCCGAGTGCCGGAGTCTTTGCCGAGTGTATTTTATCGGGCACTCGGCAAAGACCGTGTTTGTCGAGTGTCAAATAAAATACACTCGGCAAACAAAAACACACGGCAAAATACGTCTTTGCCGAGTGTTTTTTTTCTGGCACTCGGCAAAGATGTATTTTGCCGAGTGCTATTTTTTGGCACACGGCAAAATATGTCTTTGCCGAGTGTTTTTTTTCTGGCACTCGGCAAAGATGTATTTTGCCGAGTGCCTTTGTTTTGGCACTCGGCAAACAGGCTTTTTGCCGTGTGCATTTTTTTTTGCCCTCGGCAAATCAGTTTTTCGAAGCAATTTTTGAGGCCCTAAATGAATTCAAATGAAAAACTTTTCAACTACAAAGTTATATAACTTCTCAAGATCTACAAAGTTTATTTTGATCATTTCTTCATTTGACAAAGCGACAATAACGTTGTTCATAAAATCTACATCTCTCATATTAGTTTCATGAAAGTAGAAGACAGATATATAAGATTTGTGAACAATGTTATAACCACTATGTCGGATGAACAAATGATCAAAATAAACCTTGTAGATCTTGATAAGTTATGAAATTTTGTAGTTGGCAACATTTTGATTTGAAATCATCTTGTCATGCAAAAACGACGTTTGAATTTGAAAATTTGAATTTTTCAAACGACCTCGGATGGAAAAACTTCCTAAATGAAAATTATAGATCTCCAAAAGTTATGAAACTATGTAGTTGACAACTTTTTGATTAAAAATCATCTTATCATGCAAAACTACGTTTGAATCTCTCAAATTTAAAATTCAAATTTTTCAAACGACCTCGGATGGAAAAACTTACTAAATGAAAATTGTAGTTCTCAAAAAGTTATGAAACTTTGTAGTTGACCACTTTTTGATTTGAATTCATTTAGGGGCTCAAACAAGCAATTTACTCTAAGTTTGCCGAGTGCCTTTTTTCTGGCACTCGGCAAAGCCGTATTTTGCCGAGTGCCTATGTTTTGGCACTCGGCAAAGAGGCATTTTGCCGTGTGCATTTTTTTGGCCCTCGGCAAATCAGTTTTTCAAATCAATTTTTGAAGCCCTAAATGAATTCAAATGAAAAACTTTTCAACTACAAAGTTGTATAACTTCTTAAGATCTACAAAGTTTATTTTGGTCATTTCTTCATTTGACAAAGCGACAATAACGTTGTTCATAAAATATATATGTCTCATATTAGTTTCATGAAAGTAGAAGAGAGATATATATGATTTGTGAACAATGTTACTACCACTATGTCGGATGAATAAATGACCAAAATAAACTTTGTAGATCTTGAGAAGTTATGAAATTTTGTAGTTGGCAACATTTTGATTTGAAATCATTTTGTCATGCAAAAACGACGTTTGAATTTGAAAATTTTAAAATTTGAATTTTTCAAAAGACCTGGGATGGAAAAACTTCCTAAATAAAAATTGTAGATCTCCAAAAGTTATGAAACATTGTAGTTGGCAACTTTTTGATTTGAAAACATCTTGTCATGCAAAACTGCGTTTGAATTTCCAAATTTTAAAATTCAAATTTTGTAAACGACCTGGAATGGAAAAACTTCCTAAACTAAAAGTGTAGATCTCGAAAAGTTATGAAACTTTGTAGTTCACAACTTTTTTATTTGAATTCGTTTAGGGCCTCAAACAAATAATTTACACTCGGTTTAGTATAATATATTAGGAACTAAAACGGAATCTAGACACAAGTGACAGTGTGGTGTAGTGGTAGAGGAGGTTTGTACGCAGCGGGAGGTCTCGGGTTCAAATCCCGTTGGCCGCGTAGCCGTGAAATTGACGCGAAAAAAGCCGGAGATGGATGGGCGCTGACTGGTGGGGGCCTCCACCAATTAAAACAAATTTTCTATTTTTTTTGGGTAAAAATTCCCATTTTTTCGAGTTTTTTTCGGTTCCAACTTTGCCGAGTGTCGGGCACTCGGCAAAGGCTTTGCCGAGTGTCGATTTTTGGCACTCGGCAAAGAAATTTTTGCCGAAAAATCTTTGCCGAGAGACCTTTGCCGAGTGCTTAGCTAGCTTTTGCCGAGTGCCCCCAGCACTCGGCAAAGAGGGCGTCTGCAGTTGTGCGGCGAGTCAGTGCCTACACAGCACCGCCCTCTGGCCTCCGGTGACCCGAAGCCCTAGCCTCACTACTCTGTCCGACCTTCGTTCACTCCAGCGACCCGGAGCTGGCACGCCTCGCCCACGCGTGGAGGTATTTCGGGGCTGGCCAACAAGCAAGGACGAGGGAGCTGCGAGAAGCTCGTTTTTTCAGCTTCGGGGGTGTTTGGCATGGCTCCTCCTGAGGGCTCCTCTGGAGGAGCTAAAGCCGTTTTGGAGGAGCCATAATTTGTTGTTTCTCCAAAACAGCTCTGACCCCTCTGCTTTTTAGTGAAAAATGGCTCCTCCAGGAAAACGTTTGGCAAGGCTCCTTTGGAGGAGCCGGAGCCGGAGCCGGAGAGGAGCCCTGCAAAACAGGCCCGAACGTCCGTCGCCAATGCCTTCTCTCAGTGGATTTTCTGTGGCTCCGTGGAAGAAGTTGTTTCCTTTTTACCGTTTGGTAAACCAACTGCTCCCGGAGCTGTTCACCACGATGTACTATATACACACAAAATGGGAAACTAGTACGGCAACCTCAGTAATTCATCGACTCCGATGAGGAGGTGAAGCCTTCCGTGATGCACCTCTCCTTAAAGGGCGTGGGGGGCCCGGGGGAGTCGTCTGCCATCGCTAGGTGGGGCAATGGCGCGGGGGAGTCATCCGCCGCCGCTGGGTGGGGCAATGGCGCGACATCGGGGACCCATTCCGACGGGCGGGGCAACAGATCTGCGGCACCGGTGACCTTTGCTGCTGGACGAGGGCAGAGGAGCGGCGTTGATGACCCCTACCGCCGGGCAGGCAAAGGAGCGGCATTGGCGACCCTAGCTGCCGGGCACGCTGGGCAAATACAAGGCGATGAAGGAGCCACTACCGTCACTCAAGAAGACGACTCCATTGACCGCCGGAGTGAAAAGGCCGGCAAGGGCGACAAAACCCAAATGCGAGAAGAAGGTATAGCTTATTTCAACTATTAGGGTTAGGGTAGATCAGATTCAACTGTTATGGTTAGTGTGAGATTCAACTAAAATTTGATGATAACTAGCTATGACTTGACTGAAATTTGATGGTAACTTAATATGACTTGACTGAAATTTGATGGTAACTAGCTATGACTTAACTGGAATTTGATGATAACTAGCTATGACTTAACTGAAATTTGAAGGTAACTTGAAATGACTTGACTAAAATTTGATGATAACTAGATATGACTTCACTAAATTTCGATGATAACTAGCTATGATTTGACTAAAATTTGATGATAACTAGCTATTACTTGACTAAAATTTGATGGTAACTTGATATGACTTGACTAAAATTTGATGATAACTAGCTATGACTTAACTGAAATTTGATAGTAATTTGATATGACTTGACTGAAATTTCATAATAACTAGCTATGACTTAACTAAAATTTGATTATAACTAGCTATGACTTGACTGAAATTTGATGCTGAACTATATACCATCAATATGACTTATATTTATTCTTAAAATCAATCTCCAACATAGGTGTAGTGGTTTAAATTAAGTATTTCCACAAGTTTTGGTGATTTTGTGAATGCAGGAGGGTTTATCTAGAAAACGGACCAAGTGGGCCATGCTATCTCAATTAATCAAGTTTATCCGCAATGAAACAGACTCCACCAGCTCTAATCCACCGTCCAAGAAATAATGACGAAGATCCACGAACGAGGAGCCAGAGGTGGGGTCGGCCTCAGGGATCTTCCATCGCTTCTAAGGACCAGTCTCCACCATGTATTCAAGTCAGTTCTGGATGGAGAGTCGAGATGAAGCCATGCCATCGATTCATGGGCTCATATAGGGTGCCAGGCGCCCCCTATAAAAGGACGCCCAGACCCCTTCCAGAAAGGCAACAACCTCAGAAGAGAAGAGCTCCAAGAGAACTAGAGTTATAGCACAGCTTAGCTAAGTTAGATCAAGTAGAGTCGGGCTTCTGCTCGGATTTCAGATCTTGTCATCGGAGGCTTGGTATAGCCCTTGTATCCATTACATTTATCTATCATTGACTTTGATCTTCATCTATATTATGTTCTTAGTCATCATGTTCATAGTTTACTTTGAGTATATGCTTAGTATAGTTGAAGTTATCATTATATCTATACATAGGATCACAAAGCGCTCGGCTCATTGTTCGAACAGGTTTGTAGCCGAACTTGAGATACACAGGTCCCTACCCTCCTTTATATAGGCAGAGGGGGTAGGGTTACAATAAGGGTGATCGACTTAACAGATTAGATTTCTAGTTTGTTATAACAGATCAATTCTATCCTACCATCGGTGTGATAGTGACAGATATCCTTGATACGTCATGATCTCCAAGTTGATAAATTTGCGTGGTCTTCGTGGGCTTCATCCTTCTTTGTCCTCCACCCGACGGGCCAGATATATGGTCGGTGAGGGTACCCAGGCCCATATATCTGACACATCCTAAGCACCACAAAAGCCCAAGATGTCACTAAAGTCCCTTCTCTCATGCCAGAGTGAGAAATCGGCAACAAACACCCATCTTCAACGTAAAACATCGAAGCAACAATGACAAACAAACTACAATTAGGATAGGTTCCATCGCAAAGTTTCTATTGAGCCACGAAGGATCACCATGACGGATAAACTAAGTTTATTACAGCAATCCAAAAGCACCATTTGTCAGTCTATTAGGTTCATACAAAGCAAGATTGCCTAATGCCCACTCATGATTATCAGATAATTGCCTCATTCATATTTTCGTATATGTCAGTGCTACGGCATGCCATGATCCTCAGAATAGTCTACTGTGTGTATTGATACATATGGAACCAAATATATGATTGCCACCCTTCCCTCCCTGGTAGTGCTTTAAAAATATACACCATATATGTACTTGTATGTATATAAATCCGGCCGTGTGCTTGCGACACACTGGCGTATCGTCCTTCTAGTGCATTTTATTTTATATGAGAAGCTTCGCTTGAGCTGTGTAACAGTTGTGTGAACGGATCGGATCTCAATATACATTAATTGCAGGCACGTCTACCATTTGTTTTATGTGTACAAAAACAAGCAAAACAGATCAAAAAGAACCATCAGAAAAGATACACAACAGAAGTGAAAGAAGCGGTACTACTATGTATTTTCTCCGTCCCAAAATAAGTGATGTTTTAAATTTGTGCTAAATCAAACTACTTCAAGTTTGACCAAATCTTACTATTACTAATTGGAGGCCTCAATGGAGCCTCCACGTTAATTCTCACCAGATGCGCTAGAAAAAAAGATAAATGCCACAAATTCCCGCGTTAATCAGAAACATCCCACCATCAAATCAGGAGACTCTAGCCATATGTGACCATTGGATCTATTTCTTTTGTAGGAAATTACCCACCTATGCCATTATGTAGATAAAAAATAGCTAAAAAAACTAATTCTTCCCGAGGAAAATAATTCAGTTACATGGAGAAAATCTAGATTGGCCGTACCAAGGAAATCTTGATCGGCTGTACCCATAGTTAGTTGTTTAATAAAATTATATCATCCGGGAATATCACAGGTACGTACGATCACATTCGTGGTTGGTCAATCTATTAGTAGAATAATTTGATATAAAAGGTAAATCTATTAACAAAAAATATTAGAGGCAAAGAAGGTAATCCCCTATTAAATATCAGAGGTAATCCGTCAATACCTACAAACAAGATATACGTGTGTGGCGTAACAAATCTTAATTGAAAAGAAAGATACAAATTATATTGTCATCTTATCCTATCTCGCAGGCCTACTAAAAACCGTCGTTCAAGCCCCGCCGCCGTAGCCACCGCAAAATATCCACCGAACTTCAATCAATCAAGGAAAGTGAATCGAACTTTCAATCCTATACTACTCGGATCTTCCCTCCCAGTCACGTCTTTCTGACGTCTTGCCGGTTCTTTGGAGTAAAATAGTTGTTCTATTGATTGTCTATCTACTAATCGGCCTCCTATTTTGGCATGGGCATACAGGTTTCATCAACCACTAGGAGCAGCCGAGATCAAAAAGAGATGGCAAGCCACCAGATTATACTTGTCTCCTGGACGAGCTGAACCCGGCATCCTTTTTCAGCACATGGATGGAGCTCGCTCGAGTGCGATCAACTTGGCCGACAGCGAGGTCTGTATACATGCCTTGCACTCTTTTTTTTTTTTGAACTCTTGCTCATACTACTCTGCAGTGAAGGATATATACAAGCCTTGCAAAATTCTTGCCGATTTGTGTTCTAAAAATGGATTTAGACGTATGCAGAGCAGGAGAAGCAGGGTTGCCTATTGCCACATCTGCTCTTCAGCAGACAAGGGAGAGAGCACCGATTCTGCATGACAACAAGCAACCAGCAGCAAGGAAGGGTTACATGCGCAAAAGATAGATACTCACTACTACACAAACGAATATGTGCAGCGTTGCACTTTTGCACTCCGTGGCGGGCATCTATTTTTGCCCGCTGCGGTAAATCCCACGATTTACCGCGGCGGGCATTTTTTATTTACCGCAGCGGGCACTTTTGCCCGCCACGGTAAATCGATTTACCGTGGCGGGCATCTTAATATGTCCGCCACGGTAAATACCCTATTTATCGTGGCGGACATCGTAAGGTGTCCGCCACGGTAAATCGATTTACCGTGGCGGACATATTAAGATGCCCGCCACGGTAAATACCCTATTTACCGTGGTGGACATCGTAAGGTGTCCGCCACGGTAAATCAATTTACCGTGGCGGACAACGTTAAAAGCCCGCCACGGAAAAGGCCTAGGCCCATCAGGCCCAAGCTGGCCCGATATTCATCTACACGTATATATAGTTATACTTAGGCGCAGTCGGCCTCTCTTCCTCCCCACTCTCTTCCTCCCCACGCGCTCCAGGTCAGGCCGCCCCGACGGCGGTGGTGGAGGCCCCGATGGCGCCCCTTCCTCTCCCTCCTTCGGCCGGCGGTGGAGGCCCCGACGGCGCCCCTTCCTCTCCCTCCTCCGGCTGGCGTGGAGGCCCCGGCGGCGGCGGCGGATCCGGCGCAAGGTGTGGAGCCCTCTTTCTTCTCTCTCAGATCAAGGTGGATCTTGTCCCTCTCACACTCGCACCCTTGCAGATCCCCGATGACGGTGGCGAGCAGCGACGACGGGTGCTCCTCCACGCACGGTGGCAAGCAGCGGCATGGCCCGTCTGGCGCGGATCCACGACGGGGCGGCGCCAACCCGCCGCGACGGCACGGATCCACGGAGGGGCGGCCCCAACCTGCCGCGACGGCACGGATCCACGGAGGGGCGTCGTCTCCCTCCCACCCAATCGACGGCGGCGCAGATCCGGTGGGCGTGGCGCCCACCCCGGCCCTTCCTCTCCCTCCGGCGGTGCGGCGGGTTGGAGCTGCGGCGGATCCAATCGACGGTGGTGGATCGACGGCGGCGGTGGGATCTAGGTTTAGTGCGGCCCGGATCCAAGCCCGTGTGGGCTTTTTTTTCTTTTTTTTTTGTTTTTCCTGAACGATTAACCGCGGCGGGCATAGCTGTCCGCCGCGGGAAGCCACGATTTACCGTGGCCTTTCGACGGCGGCGGACCGGTTTGCCCGCCGCGGGAAACCCAAAATGCCCGACACGGATAAATATTATGTAGTAGTGACTGCTGGATGATCATATCGATGGAGCTCACCACTGGGACTACAAACAGGTCAGAGTTGGAGTCATCATGCAAAACTCTCTTTGACAAACGTTTAACCTCCAGCTATATACTCCTTTTGTTCCAAATTATGAGTCCCATCTTTTTGAGCTACATAGTTTTCTCTATACACGTAAATATACATTATTTTAGATATATTACAAAATTCATGTATCTACAAAAGCAAAAAAGACTTACAATTTAGAATGGAGGGAGTATTAATTTGTGTGTACAAAGTGTCTGGCGGGTTAACCTATGGCTAACAAAGACAGATTTGTCACTAATAATATTTCTCTAGATATGTATTGTACTCACCGTGCACTATATATGTGCAGCTGATGATCTAAGGCAAATATTTCCCAATTGAGCATGTTACACAAATACAGATAGGTTAATATTCTATTTATTTGTATATATAGGGGGGAACCACGCAATACAACATTATTTCTAATCGGCACTCCGTTTCTTAAATAAATTAAAATGGTAGTTAAGAAAATCTGGTATGCTAACCAAGTATCCGCTATCTATAAAGTAGTAGATTAATTTTATCAAAAAAAATGCACAAGTCGAGTGTTCCTTCTTACTCTCATCTGGGACATGAACGGATGCATCACCAGATGTGCTAGGAAAAAAGATAAATCGTAGAAATTCTCACAATAACTAAAGCCGTCTAGACTTTAAATTGGTAGACTCTAATCATCGTAGCCGATAATAGCCATTTGATCTAATGCGATTTATAAAAAAATTATTCACCTCTGTCATTATAAAAAATACATAAAGTAACCCTAAGTTTGTATCTAAATTACGCACCACTACCATAACAAAAGATAATTCAAAATAACTCCTACATTTGTGTACAAATTACCCATGTCTGCCATTATGAAAAAATAATTCAAAATGATCCCCTAAGTTTGCATCAAAACTACCCACCATTGTCATTATGAAACATAATTCAAAATAACCCCATATCATTGCATGTAAATTACCCGGCTGTCATTATGAAAGATACATTAAAATAATCCTCTAACTTTGTATCTAAATTACCCCATCTACCAATATGAAAGAAAATTTAAAATACCCCCTAATGATTTTATAAATTATCCACCTTTGTCATTATGAAAATAATGCAAAGTAACATCCTAAGTTTGCATTCAACCTACCCATACAGTTTTGAAAGATAATATAAAGTATTACCTTTATATATGTATCTATCTCAACCACGATAAAAAATTGCATAGGTTATTATTTTCAATATGTTTATACATTTTGACTGAAATGTTATGTCACAACAATATTAGTACTTTGATCTTCACTACCGGAAACGTCAAATTTGCCGACTGTTTTTATGTTTGTCGAGTGTATTCTCTCGGACACTCGGCAAACAAGTTCTTTGCTAAGTGCTGCGCTAAAAACACTCGGCAAAAAAACACTCGGTAAAGAGGAGGTTTGCCGAGTGTCAAAAAAACACTCGGCAAAGAGGGGGTTTGCCGAGTGTAACACTCGGCAAACGCTTTGCCGAGTTTTTTTGGGGGCTTTGCCGAGTGCCCTTGGCACTTGACAAAGCTCATGTATCCCGTAGTGCTTGAGCACTCTATGATTTATAAAATAATACTACACAAATAATCCTATGATATAATGATTCACTTAACATAAGGAGAACAATACTACTGGGACCTAGATTATTTTCAAGAAATAACAATTTAAAAAAAAAAGTAAGATAAAGAACACTAGAATTTCTACTTAACATTTGAAAAAAGTTGAACAAATTGATTAAGCTAAACTATAGATTTATGGAGTCATAGAAAGGGATGCAACAAGAGTTTCTATATCTTAATATTAGGTTTAAGCTAAATACATATCACGCTAGAACAAATTCTAACTAGAGGTCCCCAATAGAGCCTGCATATTAATCCTCACAAGACCCAATAGAAAAACAAAAGATAGACCCAAAATATTCTCACAAAAAACATCTAACCATAAATTTGGTATAACCTAATCACCATTGATAATAATAACTACAGGATCTATTCTATTTTCTAAATAATTATCCAACTCTACTGTTGCGTGAAACAATATAAAGTAACCCATGACTCTATATATATTACCCATCTATCCTATTAAGAAGCACAATCTAAAGTAGTTCTAAATTGGCATCTAATTACCCATAACCTCCTATTATGATCAATAATTTACATAACTCAATTTTTATCACATTATTAAAAAAAATAACCCTCAAATCCACATCTAAATTATCAACATCTTATATTACAAGAAAATCGTTTAGATTAGTGTAGAGCATATATGTTTCTACATTGCCAACCTTTATCACCATTAATATAGTAAGATCAAATTAAAGTAAATATACATGTCGTGCCACCATGCATGATCAATAAATATATAAGTTTTATTTCTCCACAAATATTTCTCTAACAATTCATAAACTAATGTTACTAACAAACTGTTTAAAACCATATTAGTAACAATGACATAATTTATAGGTTGTTACTTTAGTGTCACACCTGATTTTAAGGATAAAATGGGATGCATAATCTTATGTGCGCCCAGAGATCAGTCACACACATAAGCCGACAAATTATAAATAGTATCATCACAAGTGTTTATTACATCACGAATAATAAGACATAGTTTTCACATAAATCTAGCGGAAGTATAAAGAAAAATCTCTCGCGGAAGCTCCATATCACAGGAACGTCAACTGATTGACCACAAGTCTAGTAATCCTCAGGAAAGTCGTTATTACCATAGTCATCTATTACCCATCCGGGATTTTTATCCAAATAATAAAAATAAACATGCATAAGTACGTGTCATACTCAACAAGTGTAACATGGGGTTCATGAGGCTCAAAAAGCTTGACACAGGTTTAACATCATTCAGCTTTTAGTTGTCACAATTTTAGCATAAGAGTAGCAACAAGTTGTTTCAATCCCAAGGTAAAACACATGATCAATATAAACATGAGTAATGGATAGCATAAACAGATAATTCTTAGTAATCATCTATTCTATAAATGTTCTAAGGTCGCTCGTGACCGTAAGCACGGCTGATATATCAGTTTTACACTCTGCAGAGGTTGTATACTTTCACTATGAGTCGTGATACCTATATGCCCGGGTTAATTACTCTAAAAACAATTCTAAGATGAGTAGACACGGTCCACTATGAAGTCCTTCAAAGGTTTGTCTAGCAAGTCAGGGCCATTAGATTCACTCCGCAAATAGATGTAGAGCCCCCCTTCCCGATGGCACAATGACGCGCAGTCTATACACATAGGGATAGAGGCCACACTATACCCGATTCAGCAAGCCATTCTTACGCCAATAAAGGTAACCACTAACAAGCTAGAAAAGGTCCACATACTGAGCTAAAGCCAGAGCCATGTAGCCTTCACAACTGTATTGTAAGTCCCGGATGATCACTTATAGATAGGTCCTTAGGGAGAGGAATCTGAAGCATTTAGAAAGTAGCTAAATACTTCAGCCCCCCTGTTTCCAAGTTGCTAAAAAGTCATGTTTTAATGTTTATTGCATATACCATTAGTCAAGTTACAAGATCATGGTTTAGTTGAGCACTAGCAAAGCTACCCAATGCATATCCCATAGGAGACAAGGTATAAGTTCAATTCTAGGGAATCCCTATCAAGGTGACACATGCAACATGAATTAAATGTATTAAAGTTGATAGAAAACTAGAATGATCCCATGCTATACTCGCCTTGAACAAAGTGTTCCTGTTGTTCCTGCTCGTCAAAGTAGTACTCTTGATCACCCATGAATTGCTCACCATCTATACTCGATAATCACAGCAACATATAAGCATCCAGAAACAATCATGGATAGCAAACAAAGGCAATAGATTAGAATAGTACACCAATACAATAAAATCAAGATGAAAAGTTTGTAAAACGAATCTACATCTCACTACGAACACACAGACGTGAAGATCATAAAAATCAGAGCTAAAACGGAGAAGTTACGAATTAAACAAGATTTCCTTTAATAAAATAATAGATTAAACCTAACCTCAAATTTTAAAAGTTGAAAAAATACTTAACAGTATTATGAACATGTAGATTACGCATTTATGAACCTAACTCAACTTGAACGGACCAAATCGGAGTTAAAACGAAGATTTTATGGCTAAAACAAGATTAGTGGTAAAACTGTAAATAGATGAAACTTAATTTTAGAATTTAAATTAATAAAATCAGATTTTAAACCGAGCCAGGGACTGCGGTCATGATAAAGAAGAAGTACAGGGGTTCTTTAGCAAAAGTGCAAGGACGACGGGTTCTATACTAGAAAACTTCAAGGGCTCTTTTGCAAAACGGCCAGCCGAACTGGTATCGGTGATTATCGGCCGTTGGATTAAGGTCTAACAGCGTAGATCAGATGTGAGGGGGAGAGAGACGCCGACGTGGTCGGCGGTGAGCTCCGACGGCGGCACCATGGCCAGAGGTGGGCGACGCAGGTGATATATGGCCTGCGGTCCACGAGGAAACAAACTGAGGGCACTGAGAGAAAGAGAAGAACAAGATGAACTCGACTAGGCGACTTATAGCATCGTGGAGCGGATGGAAGCAGCGTGCGGCTTCGATGGATTGATCTCGGCGGCGGCTGGGGCTAGCGGCGGCGCTATGAGCTCTGGACGAGGCGAGGCGACTTCAAAGCTTGGGATGGGAGCGGCACGATGCGGACACCTGGTATTTATGGCTAGGAGCAGCTTGGGGCGCAAGGCAAGGGAGGAGGTGAGGTGGCTGCGGACTTCCAACGTTGGCGGAGTCCGGCGCGGAAACGAGCCGGAGGAAGGAGAAGGCGGCTGACAGCTGGGGCCAGGGTGACAGCGACACAAGGAAGAGAAGAGAGGAGATGCGGCAACGCTGCTGGCCCGACCTACCAATACGGGCCGCGGGAGAGGTGAGGCCTGCGGGATGGAAAAGGCCAAGCGGGGAAACGGGCCGCGACGAAAGCCGAACCGAGCTGCGCTGCGGCGGGAGCGAGAGTCGTGCTGCTCGGGTCGAAAGCAGAGAAGGGACAATAAAAATAATAAAACTCCTTTTCTATTTTCTTAACACATTTTCAAATCCAATTTAACCTCAAATTCAAATTCTTTTACAAATTTCAATCAATCCAAAGCATCACAAATAAAATATGCAGGAGCATGGATGCATATACATGTATGTAGACCTTATATTTGGTTTTAACTTTAACAAAGTTATTATTTTTTTATAAATTTAAATGCTCACAAAATGCATAATTAAATCATTCGCTCCTATTTTAAAATCATGCAAATTTTAGGGTGTTACATTTAGATATATTTATATCTTCTTAACTAAAATGTTTGACATGTCTACACTAATATAACCATAACTGCATATATAATTTCTTGATAGAAAAATACAATCATCTTAAAAAGTGTGGGAGACAATTGGTGGCTATATTTTTCTAGCCCTTTAAGTATACTTTACAGTAAAAAGTCGATCAATTTTTTTTGGCCCTTTAAGAATACTTTACCCAACATCCAAGATATCATTTCAAGCTTTGTGAATTATCTTAAGTGACATGGTGCACATTTCAAATGACGTCTTATACTATTGTAATATTTATAAATATTTAAGAACGTACTCTATGACCTAAATTTCTTATTTTAAAAAAGTGAAAAAGGAGAGCTAATGAAAGATATAATAAGCACATGAGTTTCAACTTGAGAGGGAAAAATTATGTTGTAGTCAATAAGATAAAATTTGAAAAACCAAAATTTAGACTCAAGACTTAATAATATATGTGATGCAACAAGAGCAACCACAATTAATGGTAAGGTTTCAACTAATTTCATAATGAAAATATATAGACGTACAGTGGAAAGGAAAATATAATTATGGTAGAAAATAATATATAGATTAGTCACTTGAAAAATAGTAATTAATCAGATTAAAATAACTATATATAGACTAGAGAGTATCTATTATGTCTATTGTGTAAGAAAAATATAAAAATATAAAATATATAATTTAATATAAGTATTTCTTGATTAGTTAGATGTATTTAACTGTACCAATACTTATATGTCCTATAATTTTAGCCCGTGCGAGAGTGCGGGTTGATGGACTAGTTTATATAAAAAAAGTACTAATGTTTATCATACCAAATAAGTATTATTTGATTTATCATGAAATATACTTTTATATTCTAGATAATTGGTGTCATCAATATTAATGTTATTTCCTACAAATTTGGTCAGGCCTGAAAATGTTTGACTTAACCTATAACATTACTTATTTTGCGACGGAGTAAGAGAATCTCCAAGAGTATCTTAAATTTTCTATCCATAAAGTTCATGTTTTCCGACTCCTAAAAATATATTGGGAGAAAAAAGAAGACCACCTCCAATAGTTTTCAATAATTCACTCCTAAAATATAGAAGATAATTTTACATCAGGAATCCTATACTACATCTAAATTATTTTAATGAATTTTATATATTCTTTCTCTCTTGTACATTTGAATCTGGAACCCTTTCATACTATTTATTCTTTTTCTGTCATTCTACCTTTAATTGGCCAAAGAATACGCGTGTATACGTGCGACCACGATTCCGCGCAAAGTTACGCGCGATGGGGGAGGATTTTCCAAGTGCGTAAATTTTAGGAGGACGGATTAGGAATTGTTGTAGAGGGATTTTTTCTCATCTTGCTAAAAACCAAGGATTAGGAAGGGAAATATGGTACTCTTAGAGATGCTCTAATGCACATGCGATTAATTTTTGCGTGTCAATTCAGTGCTTTTCTACAACAGATGGAGTGCAAGTGAATGCTTGCTCAATTCCTTTGTTTCGTTGATTTCAGCCTCGACTTTGTTATTTGCAGAAGACGTTGCTGATAATGGTTGAACAATCAAGGATGGGCATGCTCACATATTGGTGGCCGTTGATTCTTCGTATCCAATCCAACAAAACAATAGAGAATATCGTTCATAGTTTCCAATCCAACAAAAGAACAGAGGTGTCCTCCTCATTGTAAAGAAGGGGCACCAGGGACAGATTTAAAGGGGGGAGGGGGGGGGGGGGCTGAGGGCGCTCCAGCCTCCACTAGTAGAGAACAGACCTTTGATCCTCGGCCAAAATGGGCTCTAGTCCCGGGATTTTTTACGCCCGGGACTAGAGATACCTTTAGTCCCGGTTGGTGGATCCAACCGGGACTAAAGGTCCCTGCCCAACGGCTACTGCGCTAGACAGAGGTGGCAGGGACCTTTAGTCCCGGTTGGAGCCACCAACCGGGACTAAAGGTATACTTTTACTCCCGGTTGGTGGCTCCAACCGGGAGTAAAGGTCTACTCCCGGGCCGTGGCTGTGCCCGGGGTTGGAAAGTTACCTTTAGTCCCGGTTGGATCCATCAACCGGGACTAAATGTTCTCCCTTTATAAATCGGCCGCCTCCTCCTTCCTCCCCGAGCCCGAGCTCAGCACATTTTGAAGCTCACTGCAGTAGTGTTCTTGCTTCCTCCCTCCCTCCATTGTTCCTCCATCCATTCTTCGATTCCTCCGTCGATTTCTTCGATTCCTCCGTCGATTCTTCAGTTGTAAAGGTTACCAATCTCATACTCTCATTTTTTACCATTTTCTTATGCCATTTTGTTCACTATATATATTTATGGTTTTTTATTGTGGTTTTTTTCATTTGTAAGTAATTTGAGCTCAAAATCACTTCAAGCTTGCATATTTACATGAAAGAAGGTTAAAGTATATATAAATATAAAGTTAGAAAATAGTTAGAAAATTATAGCAAATCCTTACTAGTTGAACTTGCGGACCGTGTTCAGGTCGGCGAGGATGTTCTCTGCCGAGCGGTAACGGACATCAAGGAGGAGCTTTGATTCTACGAGGGAGAGCGACAACGGTCGTGGAAGACCGTGTTCCCTTCCTCGTAGAATCGGAGCTCTTCCTTGACCAAGTACGGTGCCGTCCGGTGGAGAAATGCTCGCCGAGCTGATCACGTAAGCAAGGTCAACTAGTACGGATGGTTATTTATTCACATGTCCCGATATCGTCGCAGTAGTCTGTCAATCACCGTACCTAAATGTAGTATATATAAATAAAAACTTAGAAAATAGTTAGAAAATTATAGAAAATCCGTACTAGTTGAACTTGCGGACCGTGTTCAGCTCGGCAAGCATGTTCTCTGTCGAGCGGTAACGGACATCAAGGAGGAGCTTTGATTCTACGAGGGAGAGCGACAACGGTTGTGGGAGACCGTGTTCCCTTCCTCGTAGAATCGGAGCTCTTCCTTGACTAAGTACGGTGCCGTCCGGTGGAGAAATGCTCGCCGAGATGATCACGTAAGCAAGTTCAACTAGTACGGATGGTTATTTATTCACATGTCCTGATATCGTCGCAGTAGTCTGTCAATCACCGTACTTTTTATTTTAACTTTTTATGAAATGAAAAACTTAGAAAATAGTTAGAAAATTATAGAAAATCCGTACTAGTTGAACTAGTGGACCGTGTTCATTTCGGCGAGCATGTTCTCTGCCGAGCGGTAACGGACGTCAAGGAGGAGCTAGATAATTTTATAGTTTGTTAATTTTATTTGTTTATAAAAGGAGAAATTTATAGTGTATTAAAAAATGAGTATAGAGAGTAGATGGCAACTGCTTCCGGGTCCTCGGCCTCTCATGGGTTTCCAAAGTGACTTAGGCCGGGCCTTCCTCTCATTCCATGCGGCAAGTGTCGTGATGAGACGAAGATTGTGATGGAGTACCGAGTGAAGAAGGAGGGTCCCAACAAGGATCGTATCTTCTACAAGTGTCCGGATCGCAATGTGAGTTATTTTATCGTATTTAATGATTATGATTAGTTTATACCTATTTTCATGATGGTTGTGATTAAAGTTCTAATTTTTTGTTTTAATTTCAGTGGGATGGCAGTGGACGATGTTCAGGCTTCTACTGGGACGAAGAGTATGTTGAACTCGTGCAAAAATATCTTGCACAATAGGCAGATACGGCGGCTAATGAGGCAGTGATCCAGCCGAAGAAGCCCAAAGATGTTGCACAATCGGGGGATCTGTCTATTTTAGTTGAGATTGGTCGCAAAATCCTTGTGCTCCTAAAATGTATTTTAGCTTTAGTTCTTTTAGTGGTAGTTGGGATTGTCTACATTGTAGCGATGCTTTCATAAATTTGTATCTTTTGTGGTGGCACGCATGTTGTATAAATAATTAATTATAATCTAGGTTTTAATATGATATTTATGTCATGTAATGCAGATGAGCCGTCATTGGATGTATAATGCTGATCGCCACTCCCAAGAGTTCATTGACGGCGTGCATTCTTTGTTACGTGCGGCCGAGGCAAACAAACGCGACGGTTTCATGTGCTGCCCATGTGCCATATGTAAGAATATGGTGGAATATCCTTGCTCAAGGACTCTTCATTCACACTTGTTCAAGTCGGGTTTCATGCCAAACTATATTTGTTGGACAAAGCACGGAGAAACCGGTGTTGTAATGAAAGAAGGTGAAGAAGAACAATGGGACGACAATGATATTATTTCTGATGGTGCGTGCTTCAATGATACTGCAATGGGAGAAGCTGAAGAAGAGGTAGCTGCAGAAGATGAGCCGGCTGATGATCTTTGTCAGGTCATTCGTGATGCACAAAGAGAATATGAAAGTGAAAAGGAGAAGATCAAGTTCGAGCGGATGCTAGAAGATCACAAAAAATTGTTGTACCCAACTTGTGATGCAGGGCAGAAAAAGTTGGGAACCACACTAGAATTGCTGCAATGGAAGGCAAAGAATGGTGTATCTGACAAGGGATTTGGAGAGTTACTAAAAATCCAAAAAAAGATGCTTCCGAAGTACAATGAATTGCCCGCCACTACCTACGAAGCAAAACAAGTTGTCTGTCCTATGGGGCTAGAAATAGAGAAGATACATGCATGTCCTAATGACTGCATCCTATACCATGGCAAAGAGTACGAGAAATTGGATGCATGCCCGGTATGCCATGTGTCACGGTATAAGATCAGGCGAGATGACCCTGGTGATGTTGAGGGTGAACGTCCGCGTAAGAAAATCCCTGCCAAGGTTATGTGGTATACTCCTATAATACCACGCTTGAAACGTCTGTTCAGAAACAAAGAACATGCAAAATTGTTACGATGGCACAAAGAAGACCGTAAGGTAGACAATATGTTGAGACACCCTGCTGATGGGTCCCAGTGGAGAGCAATCGACAGAGAATTCCCGGAGTTTGCAAATGACGCAAGAAACTTAAGGTTTGCTTTAAGTACAGATGGTATCAATCCTTTTGGAGAGCAGAACAGTAGTCATAGCACTTGGCCTGTTACTCTAAGTATCTACAACATTCCTCCTTGGTTATGTATGAAGCGGAAGTTCATTATGATGCCTGTGCTCATCCAAGGCCCGAAGCAACCTGGCAATGACATCGATGTGTACCTGAGACCACTTATTGACGAACTTCTCATTTTGTGGAATAAAGAAGGTGTACGTGTGTGGGATGAGTACAAACAGGAACACTTTGATCTGCGAGCATTGTTGTTCGTAACAATCAATGATTGGCTTGCTCTAAGTAATCTTTCAGGACAGTCAAACAAGGGATATAATGCATGCACACACTGCTTCGGTGATATTAGAGGTGTATTTTTGAAAAATGTCAAAAGGTCGTGTACCTTGGCCATCGTTGATTTCTTCCTGCAAATCACCCCGTAAGAAAGAAAGGCAAGCATTTTAAAGGGAAGGCAGACCACCTAACCAAGCCTCGCAACCGAACCGGTGAGGATGTACTCGATATGGTCAATGATGTGAAAGTCGTCTTTGGAAAAGGACATGGAAGCCAACCTATTCCGAAAGACGCTAACGGTCACGCACCCATGTGGAAGAAAAAGTCCATATTTTGGGACCTACCCTATTGGCAAGTCCTGGAGGTCCGTAGCTCGATCGACGTGATACACCTGATGAAGAATCTTTGTGTGAACCTGCTAGGCTTTATGGGTGTGTATGGAAAGCCTAAGGACACATTTGAAGCACGATAGGACCTACGTTGTTTGAGAGAAAGAGACAACCTGCATCCAGAGAAGACAGATGATGGACGCCATTACTTACGTCCTGCTAGCTACACTCTAAGCAAAGAGGAGAAGGAAATCATGTTTGAATGCTTAAACAACATCAAGGTACCATCTGGATTCTCCTCGAATATAAAGGGTATTATAAATGTGCT
The DNA here is from genome assembly GCF_019320115.1 of Miscanthus floridulus. Classification (NCBI taxonomy): domain Eukaryota; kingdom Viridiplantae; phylum Streptophyta; class Magnoliopsida; order Poales; family Poaceae; genus Miscanthus; species Miscanthus floridulus. The sequence goes on from NC_089588.1 coordinate 78,919,928, forward strand.
AGAGAAGAAATTCTGTAACTTAAAGTCCCATGACTGTCATGGTCTCATGACGCAATTACTTCCAGTTGCATTAAGAGGAATTCTACCTCCAAATGTACGTCTAGCCACCGTGAAGCTATGTGCATTCCTCAATGCAATTTCTTAGAAGGCAATTGATCCAACTGATCTAGCTAAACTACAGAATGATGTGGTTCAATGTCTTGTCAGCTTTGAGTTGGTGTTCCCTCCTTCCTTCTTTGATATTATGACACACCTCCTAGTTCACCTAGTCAAGGAGATTTTCACTCTCGGTCCTGTGTTCCTACACAACATGTTCCCCTTAGAGAGATTCATGGGAGTCCTGAAGAAATATGTTCACAACCGTGCTCGCCTAGAAGGAAGCATCACCAAGGGCTATGGAACAGAAGAGGTCATTGAGTTCTGTGTTGACTTTATTCCCGACCTTGACTCGATTGGTGTTCCTGAATCGAGACATGAGGGGAGACTAAGCGGAAAGGGGACACTAGGGAGGAAAACATATATTGGTACGGATGATGATTATTTCAATAAAGCGCACTACACAGTTCTACAGAACTCCTCTTTGGTAGATCCGTATATTGAGACACACAAGGATCTCTTACGATCCGAGTTTCTAGGGAAGACTGAAGCTTGGATTACGCATAAGCACATGGAAACTTTCGGCGGTTGGTTGCGAAAAAAATGTCAAGGTGATGAGAGCATCCATGAGCAACTGTATTTATTGGCTATACAACCATCATGGCATATCGTCACATACAAAGGGTACGAGATAAATGGGAACATATTCTACACAGTAGCCCAAGATAAAAGGAGTACCAACCAAAACAGTGGTGTCCGCATAGATACCACAGACCCGAATGGGAATAAGCAGACATATTATGGACGCATAGATGAAATATGGGAACTAGAATATGCATCTACTTTGAAGATCCCATTGTTCAAGTGCCAATGGGTCAAGGTGACCGGAGGCGGGGTAACAGTAGACAACGAGTATGGAATGACAACAGTAGACCTTAGTAATATTGGGTACAAAGACGAACCATTCGTCCTTGCCAAGGATGTGAATCAGGTGTTCTATGTCAATGATATGTCTACCAAACCAAAAAGAGGAAAAAACGATAATGACTCAACCAAAGAGCCAAAGCGCCACATAGTTCTTTCAGGGAAAAGAGTCATCGTGGGAATTGAGGACAAGTCGGACATGTCAGAAGAATATGAAAAGGATGACCGAATTCCGCCCTTCAAAGTGAACAAAGACCCTAGCATCTTGGTAAATGATGAGGACACTCCATGGTTACGAAGCGATCATAACCAAGGGACATACGTAAAGAAGAAGTTCACTGCTGTGCCCACTTGATGATATAGTGATTTAATATAGTGTGTGTTTGAGATATTATGTAATAATTGTGAATTCAGATATTTATTATGTCATGTTTCAAATTAAATCAATGTTTGATTTGATGGGATTTCTCTCTCAAAAAGGTAAATTAGGATACTGAGTGATGAAAAATTAAAATATTAACGTTAAAATGATGTGAAAACAAATTTCCTGTCCAAAACCAATAGTTTTAATAATTTTAATTAAACACTACATTTTTGCATTAACGAAATAATAAATATTAGTTACATTATGTTTTATAATTCTAACAAAAAATAAAAAAAAGTTAGGTTATAGATTTTTCCTATGTGCAATAAACAAAAAGAAAATTCATATTTTTAACAAAATAATTTTATGCCTTTTATTTAATTTACTATGTATTTAACAAAAACTATTGCATTTCTATTGTATTTAACAAGACTATTGCTTAAAACAGGCGGGAAATGAAACTGCAGGCCACCTTTACTCCCGGGTGGGAAGCCCATCCGGGAGTAAAGGTGGGCTGCAGTTTCGTGGCCCGCCAAAAAAAACCCTTTACTCCCGGTGCGTGTTACCAACCGGGAGTAAAGGTATACCTTTACTCCCGGTTGGTAACACGCACCGGGAGTAAAGGTACCTTTACTCCCGGTTGGTAATACGCACCGGGAGTAAAGAGTTTTTACTCCCGGTTGGTGGCTGGCACCGGGAGTAATTCTCTCTGGTATATAACCTCCAGCGCCTGGCGCAGATCGATCCGCTCGTCTTCTTCCTCGTCGAACACCGCCGCCCTCTTCTTCCTCACGCCGCGTCCGTTCGCCTTCCGTGACACCGGCGCCGCCCTCTTCTTCCTCGTGCGGCCTCCACCGCGCGCGCCCGTGCCCCTCCTCCGCGCGCGCCCATGGCCCTCCACCGTGCCCTCCTCCGCGCCCGAGGCCGGCCTCCACTGCGCGTTGCCCCACCGCGCCCGAGGCCCTCCACACTGCCGAGCTCGATTGAGGTGATATATTCGTCGATCTCTTTGTACATTCGTCCGAGCCCTCCACTACCGTGTTATAGATCACGTCGAAAACTACAACTTTGGTGTAAGCCATGTCAACGCTCGAGGTCGATTGAAAATTCCAAATTTTGAATCACAAAATCTAGGAACTAAAAATGAATATTTGGAACTCTAAATGATTTTAAATAAAAAACATATCTTAATGCAAGTTTTGAATATTTGGATATTATATGGATAAATTAGCAAGTTTAATTAGAGTGTCAAAAACTACATTTTATGGTACAAAAATACATTTTAAGATCACTGGGACCTGAACTCATGACAAGTTTAATTAAGGACCACCAATGAAATTACTTTAGAAATTAATTAGATCGATGTAAATCCATGGCTTGTATAATAAACACGCTATATATTATTTGGAAACAACGCTACGAACCATCCGCTAATGAACTTTCGTTACAAACTCCTCAGGATGGCAACCATTGTCGTTGTCACTAAAGCTGAAAATGATCCAGCCCATCAACCGCCATATATTCATCACTATATGATATGCCATTATTCCAAGATGCAGTTTCAATAGAAGAATTTTTCTATCTTCATAGATCAATGTTTGTTAACGAAATTTTATCCAAATATATTCGTGTAGGGTCTTTTTTTTGAAGGATTTGTTGTAGGATATATAATGGTCAAATAGGAACTCAATTTTGATACCCAGTTTGTAAACTAAGCGTTTTTTAGTTTATCAAAAATATCACATGTGATGATGTTAGCAGTTTTGGTTGGACTTGCATGCATGGCTACAGACAATCACGCACCGACACCGCCCCGGCCCGCCTCACGTCGTCGTCGTCGTCAGCACGCCGGCCCACCTCACGTCATCGTCGTCAGCACACCGGCCACCGCGCCGACACGTATATATACGTCATTTGTATTCATATGCATTTTGTCCATGCGTTTCTATGTATACGGCGGAGCACCGCCGCCCTCGTTCACCCATGTGTACAGACATATATACGGCGGAGTGGAGCACCGCCACTCTTGTCACACCGCCCTTTCTCGTGGCCTAGTTGATCAACATTCGTATTATCGTTATCGTTAATGCTAAACAATCACACCAGGGCGAACCGCGCTATTGATGTCACCGACGTGGTTCGCCCTAGTCACCGACGCAATTTGCCCTCGGCCGTTTATGTATAGCCCTAATTCGCCCTAGTACCGACGTAGTTCGTCCTAGTGTGGCGAATTGCGTCCGTGACCGAGGGGCAAGATTTAATAATGCATATTGTTCGTAGATTTTACGCATGTAATAAGCAAAGATTTGACGTACTATATATTGGTTTTGTTTTTTGAAGCTAGATGGCCGACCCGAGAAATATGGATGAGGAGGAGTTGATGATGAATTTGATCAACACTGGCACTCAAGTTGCCGGCGATGATGGTGCTAAAAATAACGTGCAAGAGGATGCAGATGACGGGAGTCAGTACTTAGCTCTTGAACAAAATGAGCAACAACATATTGGCCAAGTATATATTTTTTATTATTAGCTATATATATTATCATATGTCTTATGTGTGCTCATGACATTAAAAATAATGTTTATGTTTTGTAGCCCTCTGGATCGACATCAACAACTACAACGAAGAGTAAAAATGTTCGAGGTCCCAAAAAGCCATTGGAGGGTCGCTTCATCATCTCGGAGTTCAATGTGGATATAGGAGAACTGGGGGGGGCGAATAAAATGATGTCTTGGTACATTTCACGCTCCAAACAGATGGTTATGATGATATAATAGATGGTGATGAATTGAAGGAGCGAGTTAGGGATTGGGCAATGAAGAAGATGGCCACCCAGTTTCAGACTTGGAAGAAACACCTATACACGACGTATGTCAAGAAGAACATAGCACCAGATTTTGCTGTCCCAGGCCTGATCTCAAAGCAGAGGCCCTATTGGGATGAGTTTGTACAGTACAAGACTTCAGAAGAGGGTGTGAGTCGGGTGATAAAGAACCAACATAATGCCCAACAGAAGACATACCACCATACCTTGGGATCAGGTGGCTACCCGACTACCATTAAGAAGTGGAACAAAATGGAAGCAGACCTTCTTGCCAAGGGTATCAGACCAGAATCACTCGAGTGGGGAGAACGTGCAAAGAATTGGTTTTTCGCTCATGGGGGAACACTAGACCAGGAGACAGGGAAGTGTGTTTATGGCGCAAGACTGCAAGAAGCAGCAGAAAGATTGTTTTATGCTTAGAGAGCTACTGCTAGTGGTGCGTTCAGGCCCAACAGAGAGAAGGATGAGCTGACATACGCCATCGGGACTATTGAACATGGTGGCCGAACTAGAGGCAAAGGAAGTGTCTCGTGGGAGCATGGATTCCCTCAGGACAGACCTTCCTATAGAAGTCGCCAAAGAAAGAAGGAAGAAGAGGCACAGCGGCTCCAGAGGTTGGAGGAAGCGGTGCGTGAAGCACAGGAGCAGGAAAAAAACCTTGAAGCGAGAATACAGGAGGAAATCAGAAGGCAAGTGCAAATAGCAGTGAATGCAAGCAAGTAGGCATCAGAGCCAGGAATCAACATTAGCTAATCTGTTCAGTTGAAAAGCAGCTGCGCTTCCATGGAGATACCAAATCAAGGGGACACAAGACTGCGCTTCCCTGTGGATGACATCACTGAACCTTGTACAACGTGTGAGCTACACATTCCGAAGGAGAATTCCACAATCAAGGTGGCTATTGGTCTTGTTAATCCTATCGATCGAACCAAGACACCAAGGATTCATGGGAATATAATCTAAGAAGGATATGCTACCATCTCGGTAGATAAAGCTGAAAAAGGTTTTAGTGATTTGCCTCTTGACATTCCTGGAGGTGATGGCGAGAAGACTCTAGGAGAAGCGGAGAAGACATTCATTCTATGGCACAAGCGCTACATCATCATTCCAGGGATGTTGGCTCCACCTCCTCCTGAACTACCTCACCATAGGTACGTGCAGATGAAAACACTACATCATTAATTTGTATTGGCTTAAATAATTAACAATCTGCTCATAATAATATGTCATTCCTTTTTTGTAGCAGATCCTCCCCCAACCTAAAACCAATTGTTCAATTGCCAGATCATCATAGTGCTCTGTACGATGACATTGTGTTGGAAGACGAGGCTGCATCCACACCATCTCCAAGGAGGTCTCCAACGCCGTAGCCGCCACCTCCAAGGAGGTCTCCAACGCCGCTGCCAACACCTCCAAGGAGGTCTCCAACGCCTCCCCCGCCCCCGCCTACCAAGAAGCCTAGCAAGAGGCCAGCCCCTCAAACGAAGAACCAGTCCCCGCCTACAAAGAAAGCCACCGTGAAACCAAGGGCTATTCCCAAAATAATATCTGAAGAGAAGGAAGAAGGAACTGATGCATATAAAAAAGACATGTCTAGATTCTATGACAAACTTAAAATGAATCAAGAAGCAAGGAGAAACCCAGAGAAACCGTACTTCTTCGTAGCTCCAGATATTCTAAGAAAAAAGGTGACTTCTTACCAGCAACAACAGCGGGAATCTCGTAAGCCGTCCAAATCAACGTTATCAGACTATGACCGCACTCTCACCAAGTCAATTGAGGCGGCACAGAAAAAGAAGCGGCAGGGAAAGGAGTTGCCCAACTCGGACAACAAGCACACCAATCAATCCCCTCGCTAGTTGTTGGTAATGAATATGGTTCGAATTTAGGATTAATGCATCAGGCAAACATACCTCCGGATGTCGATTTGGATCACCTTGGTGAATTTCTTGATGAGACTGGTCTCGACCTTTACCAGATGTTTGGTGATGGAAACATTGAGAGTGCGGCGGAGGTTGATATTTGGAAGAAAAAATTTGTACTAGGCCAGAGTCTATACAACCCTCAAGCCTTATCTGATCTGGGGACGCAAATGTACCTGCTAAACAAGTGGTACATGCAGGCATCTACCAGTGGAGACTTCTGCGTTGGTGTCAGAATTAGAGACGAACATTGGTTCCGTGGCGATGATGTTATGTATGTTGACTTTGCAGAATTTCATCAACTATGCCACCTGACCTCTCTGAACAAAGTTATCATTAGCTGCTATTGCCTATAAGTAATAATTCTTTCGATCTATTATTAAACTCATCATATGTGTGTATATGCATATAAATTATCCTAACAAGTACTATATATATGCAGATTTACAATGACAGAGCTCAGAAAGGAAGGCTGCAATAAAATTGGTTTTGTTGATCCCCATATAGTATTCAAAGACCCAATTACTCCAAAGACTAATTGGAAGTCTGAGTCAGAGAGTAACATCATGAACTTCTTAGTGAACCAACGCCACAAGAAGGATATACTCTTTCCCTATAACTTCAAGTGAGTGTTAATCATGTCGATCATAGCCTTAATGACTCATATGTTGATTCTAGTTAATTAATGAGTGTTATGCGTTATATCCTATAAACACATACAGCAATCACTGGATATTGATGGACATCGATCTGGTGAAAAGTCACTTGATAATCTATGACTCGATGAGAAAACCACAACAAGACTACTAAGATATGATAGATATTATCCAGAGGTAATTTCGGGATCTCTAGCAACTATATATACACACAAACATGATGATTAACTATATCTGATGACGTGGCAAATTTTTTATTGGGCAGTGTTTGGAAAACCTTTATTGAGAAGCAACACATGGAAAAATGTAAAGTGCCACTGAATGTAATCCCTTTGAAAGTAAGTCCCCTGAATCGCATCATCTTTATTAATTAAACATATAGCTTTCACCGGATCACTAGATTGGATGACAAATCTTTTTCTCGTAAAGTGGTGTCTGAGGCAGGAACAGGGGAACAACTACTGTGGTTACTATGTTTGCAAGTTTATCAAGGTGCTCTCCCAAAGAACTCCTACAGAGAGACTCAAAGTACGTTAAAAATACACTATATATTTATTTAATTATTATTATTGATTGTGTTACTATGTCTTTATATATATATATGTACATATATTAATTTATTTTCCTTTAATTCAAACTTGTAGACTCGATGGTTGGAGGAAAAGGTCATACGGCAAGACCAAATCAAAGCAATTCAAGAGTCTATAGCCGGATTTTTTAATGAGCAGGTCATCGATTCCAAGGGCGAGTTCTACTTCGACCCAACACTGTCATTGAAGCCAAGCTAGAGGATGAGAGAAAACTTGTTATGTCACAACAACTATAATGCAATCTTTTGTAATATATGCACATGAAATAATATAATGTAAAATACACATATGCATGCATGCATGTAAATATATATATGATGCATATATATATATATATATATATATATATATATATATATATATTTCTATGCTTGAATTGTGTGATTTAATACGTTCATTGTGCTTGAACCGAAACATACTATATGCGCGTATAAATGTATAATTAGCAGCGTACAATACGACTTCGAAAACCTATTTTGAAAAGAAAACAAAAAAATGAAAAGAAAAGAAAAAAGAAAAAAACCTTTAGTCCCGGTTCGTATTACCAACCGGGACTAAAGGTGCCGGCCCTCGTGGCATGTCAGGAGGCACCTTTAGTCCCGGTTGGTGTTACCCAGCGGGACTAAAGGTCCTCCTTTAGTCCCGGTTCCTGACCCGGGACTAAAGGACCCCCCTTTAGTCCCGGATGCTTGCTCCCGGATGGGGAACCGGGACTAGAGAGGGTTCCCCACCGGGAGTAAAGCTCGGTTCTCTACCAGTGCCCCTACAGCTGGTGCATCAATGAAAAAATGGGGAGGGTGAGGGAGAAGAAGAGGTGGAGAAAAGAAAAACAATATAGAGAGAGAGGAAGAAGAATATATTAGCCCCCCTTCAATCCTGTTCTGCATTCGCCACTGTGGAGCACCAATGTGTTATGTTCTATTTTCTTCCTATACCTCTAACAGATATGGTTACTCTTGCCCCGAAACTTAGGGGGGGGGGGGGTTTGCGATTGCTCCGTTCCACATTTTTTGGCCAAACAGTTTCAGTTCTATACACTCTGTTCGAGAAAAAATGGTGGAGTTGTCAGTACACCTAAGGAGTTGCTCCACAAACTCTAGTTTTTTGTGGAGCTACTCCAAGGTGTAGTTTGTGGAGCAGTCCCAAACATCTCTTTAAACAAGTTTTTCTGCACACAAATGCGCACACTCACTCTGTATAAATACATGCATACACACTCTACTCTATCCTTATATTTTTTGTGACTATTCTATCCCTATATATGGGCATCTTTGAAACACTGAGACTCAGCCAAAGAACAACATCGATTCACTGGAAAATGTTCCTGTTACGCTACAAACCAGCTCTTACAAGCATGATCAAATTATATTGTGAGCACCTTGACCCTATTCTGCAGCACTACTTCAGTAGCACTTTTCAGTGAACGAATAATGTTTTCCTCTCAAAACAAATCAGCATAAGCATCATCATAAGCCAAATTTCAGCGAATACTATATATATATATATATATATATATATATATATATATATATAACTACTACCCTGTAGCTGGCTACAAAATAACTTATTATGTAGTCACTTTGAGTTACGATAATTACTATGTTAATTTACGAGATTATAGTAACTCCTTACTACGTGGTTTACTATAACGTTATGGTAAATATCCCCATGCGTTATATTAACCCAACTATCGTAAATATGTATTGACATTATCGTAAATTAGTATATAAAATTATCGTAAACGGAAGTGGCTACAGAATAACTTATTCTGTAGCTGGCTACTAAATATACTCTCCCTATAGAACTACTACTCTGTAGCTGGCTACAAAATAACTTATTCTGTAGTTATTTTGAGTTACGATAATTACTATGTTAATTTACGAGATTATAATATCTCCTTACTATGTGGTTTACTATAACGTTATGGTAAATATCCCCATGTGTTATATTAACCCAACTATCGTAAATATGTATTGACATTATCGTAAATTAGTATATAAAATTATCGTAAACGGAAGTGGCTACAGAATAACTTATTCTGTAGCTGGCTACTAAATATACTCTTCCATAGAACTACTACCCTGTAGCTGGCTACAAAATAACTTATTCTGTCGTCACTTTGAGTTACGATAATTACTATATTAATTTACAAGATTATAGTAACTCCTTACTATGTGGTTTACTATAACATTATGGTAAATATCCCCATGTGTTATATTAACCCAACTATCGTAAATATGTATTGACATTATCGTAAATTAGTATATAAAATTATCGTAAACGGAAGTGGCTATAGAATAACTTATTCTGTAGCTGGCTACTAAATATACTCTCCCTATAGAACTACTACCCTGTAGCTAGCTACAAAATAACTTATTCTGTAGTCGCTTTGAATTACGATAATTACTATATTAATTTACGAGATTATAGTAACTCCTTACTATGTGGTTTATTATAACGTTATAGCAAATATCCCCATGTGTTATATTAACCCAACTATCGTAAATATGTATTGATATTATCGTAAATTAGTATATAAAATTATCGTAAACGGAAGTGGCTATAGAATAACTTATTCTGTAGCTGGCTACTAAATATACTATCCCTATATATATATATATATATATATATATATATATATATATATATATATATATATATATATATATATATATATATATATATATATATATAACCCGGCCGTGTGTATGCGACACACAGGTGTGTATGGTCCTAGTGTATTTTATACGGGAAGCTTTGCTTGAGCTGTGTAACAGTTGTGTGAACGGATCGATCTCATCTCAATATCACAAATAAACGGTTAAAAAATAAATATATATGTAGCGAGCAGCAAGGGATACATTACTAATTGCAGGCACGTCTACCATTTCTTTTATGTGTACAAAAACAGATAAAAAGAATCATCAGAAAAGATACACAATAGAGAAATGAAAGAGAAAAAAGAAATGAGAAGTACTTGTTGCATTGTGTGTATATATATATATACTAGTAATCCACATGCGATTATATATACTAGTAAGCCAAATTGACCATCATATCCTTCGTCTCGCCGTCCACTAGAATACACTTCATCTGGTTGTGCAGCTCATAGTGTGTGCAAACAGTTAATATTGGGCTCCATGTAAAAGGTCCGGCAAGCCCAATAAAAATTGGCCAAATACAAAACCTAGTTGGGGTTAGATGGTGAAGCTGCACTCAGAAAGCCTCAAGCACATCCGCAAACAAAGAAGCCACAAAAGACTACCGCCTCATTGAACTGAGGTTTGAGCACCGACACATCCTTCGGAAGCCTAACCCTCTCGCTCTTGAACCATCCAACACTACTATAGAAACGATTTGTGGCAACGTCTCCCTTTCTTTGTAGGGGCAGCTCTATATTAAGCCGCCCCTATAAATGGTTGTCAAATGAGCCGTCCTTACAAATGGATTTGTAGGGACAGCCAGTGTTATCAGCCGCCCTTAAAAATGGTCTGATTTGTAGGGGCGGCTCTATATCCAGCCGCCCCTACAAATCGGATTTGTAGAGGCGGCTCAATATTGAACTGCACCTACAAATAGACACCGAGTATTAAAAATTAAACACTAAAATTTAAATTTTTTAAACGACCTCGGATGGAGAACAATCAAAACGAAAGTTGTAGATCTCGAAAAGTTATGAAACTTTGTAGTTGATAACTTTTTGATTTGAAATCATCTTGTCAAGGAAAGCTACATTTGAATTTCTAAAAATTTAAAATTTTAATTTTTTAAACGACCTCGGATACACAAACAGTAAAAATAAAAGTTGTAGATCTTAAAAAGTTATAAAACTTTGTTGTTGATAACTTTCTCATTTGAAATCATCTTGTCATGGAAAACTACGTTCGAATTTCTCAAATTTGAAATTCAAATTTTATAAGTGACCTCGGATGGAGAAACTACCAAAATGAAAGTTGTAGATCTCAAAAAGTTATAAAACTTTGTAGTTGACAACTTTTTCATTTGAATTAGTTTAGGGCCTCAAACAATCAATTTATGCTTAATTTTGTATAATATGTGGGGAACCAAAATGGATTGAAGACACAAGTGATCGTGAGTTGTAGTGCTAGAGGAGTTTGCGCGCGAGGGAGAAGTTGCGGGTTCGAATCCAGGGTGACGCAAAGTGTGTAAAAATCGTGAAAAAATGTTGCAACCATAGAGTGGGTGTGTGGCTGCCGGTGGGGACCTCTTTGGATTAAAAAAACTACTATTTTTTGCCCCTTTTTCGTGATTTCTAGAAATTGATTTGCAGGGGCAGCTCAATATCTAGCCGCCCTTATAAATCGATTTATAGGGGCGTCTAGGCAACTGTCCCTAGAAATCGGTGATTTGTAGTCACAGTTTGATAAGGGCTGCTGCTAAAACCGATGCTACAGACCATCTGGAGCCGCCCCTACAAATGCAATCTGGCGAAGTGCAAGTTCAGAATACCTCATCAAATCAGCCTCACTATTTAGCAAAGGCCCAAATTCGAAGGTCTTCTCCATCTCAAGTTTGGGTTTGTCAGCCTTGCCTTTGTCCCCAACCAAGTCTTCGATGCTAGCAGGAACTTCACTCAGATTCTCCTTGAGATACGCCTGAGCCCTTGCACTAGTCATCATGGAATGCTCAAAGATTAAGACATATCTTTACACTGGTGCAACAAGGCTTTTTGCTCCCGGTTGGAAAACCGCTTTAGTCCCGGTTTCCCAACCGGGATCACCAATCCGGGACTAAAGGTACCCTCCTTTAGTCCCGGCTTGACGTCCGGGACTAAAGGGGGACCTTTAGTCCTGGTTGGAAACACCAACCGGGAGTAAAGGGGGCCTCCAGGCCTGGCCAGGGACCGCTACGGGGCAGGACATTGAGTCCCGGTTGGTGTTACCAACCGGGACTAAATGTCCCTCTTTTTTTTTCTTTTTCTGGTTTCTTTTTTATTTTTCCTTTTTCTGGTTTCTTTTTCATTTAATGATTGGTTTTGATATTAAAATACATTTTTGAATACGCTGCTAATAGTAATATATATGTGTACTTCGCACGTGTAAGTTTTCGTTCGAACTTTGTATATAAATAACAAACGAATATATGCGTACATGCATATATATATGATGATCATATATATACACACGTTATTTTATGTACATATAATATGTGCATATATATATATATATTACAAATGTTTGATATATAAATTGTTTATGTCCTTAGCAATTCACTCCTTTAGATTTGGCATCCACGTTTCGTTTGGGTCATTGTAGAACTCGCCGTTGGGTTGATGACCTGGTCATTTAGAAATCCTGCTATAGTCTCTCGAATTGCTTTAAGTTGGTCAAGTCATATGACTCTTTTCCTCAATCATTCAGTCTTCAATAAAAGTTAAAGGAAAAAGTATTAATATATATATATGTATGTGTATTGCTCATGTAATTACTTATACAAATGAGAGCAATAAAGAAATTGTAAATATACGATCAAAATAATATAAAGGAAAAAATATTTATATACGTACTTTGAGTTGCTCTTTAGGAGTTCTCTTTGAGTACGCCATGATGAACTCGCAAACATAGTATCCGCAGTAGTTGTTACCCTGCTCCTGCCTTAGAACCCACTTTTAGGACAAAAAAATCAATTAGGGTGAATTGAAATCATCATATGGTGTTAATTGAATATAAATGTGTAGTTATAGTACTTACTTTGTGTGCGATTATACCCAGTGGCGCTTTGCAATGTTTCATTTTTTGTTCCTCAATGAACCTTTTCCAAACCCTGCTCCCAATAAAATAAAAAAATAATTTAACCTTTCATAATTGTTGAGAGATCGGCACCATTATATATATATATATATATTGTTATAGAGAAACTAAATTAATTACCCTTGTATAATATCTATCATGTCTTGATACTCCGTTTGCGGTTTTCTCAACGAGTCTAAGATTTTCAATCTACTATTGGCCATATCGATGACCATCAATATCCAGTGATTGCTGCATAAACATATATATATATATATATATATGTGTGTGTGTGTGTGTGTGTGTGTGTGTGTGTGAGAGAGAGAGAGAGAGGTAACTAGCTAGTAAGGAAATATTGATGTCCCATATATATGATCGACATTAATTACTTATAATAACACTCACTTGAAGTTGTAGGGGAAGAGGTATCTCCTTCTTGTCGTGTTGGTTCACTAAGAAATTCATGAGATTTCTCTCAGGTTGAGGCTTATAATCCTTCAGGGGGTTAGGGTGTTTGTATACGACATACGGATCAACGAACCCAACATCATTATCCTTTCTCTTTCTAAGTTCTGTCATCTCATATCTGCATACATGAAAATTGTGAATATATAATAAAGAAATTGTGAATATAGTAGAAAATAATCACACTTACAGACAATAGCAGGTAATGAGACTTTTGTCGAGAGAGTCCAGGTGGCATAGTTGGTGTAATTATGGAAGCTCGACATAGATAATGTCATTGCCACAGAAGTAATGGTGGTTTCTAATTCTGACAGAAAGATAGATTTGTCCTGCATCAGACGCCAACATGTACCACCCGTTTAGCAGGTACATTTGTGTACCTAGTTCACCTAATTTCTCTGGGTTGTATAGACTCTGGCCTGGTACAAATTTCTTGTAAGGATCCACTTCCGGAGCAGATGGTCCTTCAGCGAGCACTTCGGCAAGGTTCAAACCAGTGTCCTCATAAAACCGAAGAAATGACTCATAGCTGCCTACCTCCTCCACTAAGTTTAAGTTTGAACCATATTCGTTAGGAACGACAAGGAGGGGATTGATTGTTGCGATTGTTGTTCGAGTTGTGCAACACCTTTCCCTACTCTCTTCTTTTTTTGCGCCGCCTCATATGACTTGGTGAGAGAGCGGTCATAGTCCGATATCGGTTGTTTCATGGCGCTCTTAAGAGAATCCCGTTTTTTGTTCCAACTTCTTTCTTAGCTGATCTAGAGGTAGGAAGAAGTATGATGGCTCCGGGTTCTCCCTCGCTCGTCGTGCCTGTTTTGCACCTTCAAAGAAATCTTTCACTTCTTTTTGTACTGCATCCTTTAATTCCTGTTCACTTTTCTCATAAGATAGTTTTTGGGGAATAACTGGATGAGTATTTGCTTTCTGCTTCTTTGCCGGCGGGCAGGGCAACGGCTTCGTTTGCGGGGTGGACATCTTAGGGGCTGGCTTCCTTGGAGGCGGGGGAGGCGTTGGAGACCGCCTTGGAGGCAGTGCAGACTTTGGAGGCGGCGGATGCGTTGGAGACCTCGGTGGAGGAGTTATGGACTTCCTTGGAGGCGGCGGAGGAGTTGGAGATGGTGGGGATGCAGCAGTGCCTTCGAAGGCGTCATCGTTGCCCTGAGCACTATGATGGTCGGGAGAAGCAACAACTGGACTTTGGTTGGCGGAGGCCCTGCTTTGAGTACAAAAAATAATGAGATATAAGTAAATGCTTATTATTAGTCATGCCCGTAGAAAATTATCAAAAAATTGTTTTGTTAACTTTTGTCTGCACCTAATGTCTGCTGGCGGTGGAGCAGATGCCCTAGGGATAATGATGTAGTGCTTGCGCCATAGTATATATGCCTTCTCTGCTTCTCCTAGAGTCTTCTCTCCATCACCTCCAGGAATGTCAAGAGCTAGATCCTCATAACCTTTGCTCATTTTATCCACTGCGACCCTAGCATATCCAAGTTGTATTGGTGCCCCATGGATTCTTGGTGTCTTGGTAGGGTCTGGAGGAGTAAAAACACCGATAAGGACCTTGATTGTGTCATCCCCCCTTGGAACATGTAGCTCAATTGATGTCATTGGAGTAGTGACATCATCCACGGGGAAGCGTAGCGCTGTGTCATCTTGCTTTGGTAGCTTAGTGGAAGCGCAGCTACTTTTCAACTGACCAGAGGGCTAATATTAACATTCATTCCTGGCTCTGATGCCTACCTCTAGGCACTCATTGCTATCTGCACTTGCTTTCTGATTTCTTCCTGCATTCTTGCTTCCATTGCTTTTTCTCGCTCCTTTGCTTCAAGCACCATTTCCTCCAACATTGTCACCCGCGTCCTAAGCCTCTGGTTCGGCCAGTGTGTTCAGCAGTCCCGATGGCATACGTCAGCTCATCCTTCTCTCTATTGGGCTTGAACACACCAATCTCTTTAGCTTCTATAGCAAAAGCCAATCGGCGTGCTGTTGTTTCGAGTTTTGCCCATACACTGCCAGACCGGTCTATGGGTCGAGTCTTCCCCCATGACCGAAAAACCAATTCTTCGAGCGTGGGGGCCACTTGGCTGATTCTGGTTCGATCCCCTTGGCAATAATGTCCGCTTCCATTTTTTGCCACTTCGGAATGGCAGTATCGTAGCCACCTGATCCCATGTCATGGTGGTACACCTTTTTTCGGGCATTCTCTTGGTTCCTTCTCACTCGTGCCTCACCCTCTGCTGATGTCTTGTACTCTATGAAATAATTCCAATAGGGCCTCTGTTTTGAGATCGGGCCTGTAGCAGTATTGAAATTCGGCGTTTTGTTCTTCTTGATGTATGTGTTGTATAGGTGTTTCTTCCAAGTCTGGAATTGTGTGGCCATCTTCTTCATAGCGCATGATCAAACTAGCTCCTTCAATTCATCATCGATGATATCATCATAATCATCCGCTTGCAACGTGAAATGGGCAAGGATATCATTCCAGAGCAAATTCTTGTCAACATCAGAGACAAAACTAACATCAGGCTCATTGATCTTTTTCTTCCATTCACGGATACTGATCGGAATTATGTCCCTTATAAGGTACCCACAGTGTTCCACGAATTTCCTTTTATGTGGACCAAGTGGTTCGCCTGTCTCGATGTTGAATTCTGATATTATGTACCGGCCCTCCAGTGGTTTCTTCGGTCCTCGAACATTTTTGCTCTTCGCCGTTGTGGTCGCCGATCCAGAGGGCTACATGTAAAAAAATAATAAATAAATATCTTTTGTACATAGAAATATATACAATATTCACATATAATATATATTTAGTATATATACCTCGCTTGTATTTTCTTGCAAAACATTTTCATGCTCATTTTCAAGAGCTAGGTATTGACTTCCGTCATCAACATCCTGCTCACCAGCATTGGCAATAATATTCATCATTTCTTCCTCCATGTTGTCTCCCGGGGCAGTCATATCTAACAAATTTAACAAAATTTAAGTCACATATATAAACAAGTCATATATATACAATAAGTCATATACAAATTTATCTAAGTCACATATATATAAACAAGTCATATATGTAAACAAGTCATATGTGTACAATAAGTCATAAACAAAATAAATCTAAGTCACATATATAAACAAGTCATATAAACAAGTCATATATATAAACAATTCATATATGTAAACAAGTCATATATGTACAATAAGTCAAATACAAAATAAATCTAAGTCACATATATCAACAAGTCATATAAACAAGTCATATATATAAACAATTCATATATGTAAACAATCATATATGTCAACAAGTCATATATGTAAACATGTCTTATAAACAAGTCATATATGTAAACAAGTCATATAAACGACGAATTCGCCCTAGCGAGAACGACGAATTCGCCCTAGCGAGAACGACGATTTGCCCTAGCGAGAACGACAGGGTGAATTCGTCATTCTCGCTAGGGTGAATTCGTCGTTCTCGCTAGGGCGAATCGTCGTTCTCGCTAGGGTGAATCGTCGTTCTCGCTAGGGTATACAACAACGGGGCGGCGTTGCTCCACATATACAACAATGGGGCAGCGTTGCTCTGCATACAACACAACGAGGCGGCGTTGCTCCGCATACAACACAATGAGGCGGCGTTGCTCCGCATACAACACAACGAAGCGGCATTGCTCCACATACAACACAACGACGGCATTGCTCCGCATACAACACAATGAGGCGTTCCTCTGCATATATCACATACAAACACATATCGACGTACGTAGGGGTCGGCGGTGACAATCGACGTACGTAGGGGTCGGCGGTGATGGGCGTCCGGAGGCGGTGATGACAAGGGCGGTGTCGGTGGCTGGGCCGGGTGGCGTCGGTGGCGGCGCGAGCGTCGTGGTCGGCCAGGCCGGGGTGGAGTCGTCAGGGCCATGCACGCGGCGTCAATGGCGGCGTGGCATCGGGTGCTAGTGGAGGCGTGGCATCAGGGGAGGCGTGGCATTGGGCGTCAGGGGCGGCGTGTGTCAGGGGCGGCGTCAGGGGCGTGGCGCAGTGTTAGGGGCAGCGTGGCGTCGGGCCGGGCCGTAGTGTGGCATCGGGGCCGAGTGTCGGGGCGGTGGGGCGTCAAGGCGCCGGGCCGGGGTGGTCGAGGGGTGGTGCATCGGTGAGCACGCTTAGTTGGGGCGTGCGACGTCAGGGCGGTGGGGTGCCAGTGTGCGTGCGGGCGCTTGCGAGGTGTGGCGTCGGCGGCGGATCGGATGAGCGGCGACGGGTCTGTTAGGGCTTGGCTCGATAGTGGGGAGGAGGAAGAAGAGGGGCCGGGGCGGGCACAGAGACTATATAAGGGAGAGGACCTTTAGTCCTAGGTGCCACCACCGGCCGGGACTAAAGGTCGCACCTTTAGTAACCTTTAGTCCCGGCTGGTGGTGGTGCCCGGGACTAAAGGTTTTTTGCGGGCAGCCAAACTGCAGTTTCGCTGCCCGCCAATTCTTTAGGATTTTAATATATTTCTTTTTACACAAATGATAAAAGGATAGTTAATTGCACAGAAAATTAAATAAAAGACATAAAAATATTTTAAAAAATATAGATTCTATTTTGCTTTATTGCACACAGGAAAATTATGTGACCTAAAGTTTTAATTTTTTTTAACAAGTTTTAAAACACAATATAGTGTTTAAATTACTATTTCGATAATGCAAAAATATAGTGTGTAATTAAATTCAGAAAAACTCTTGTATTTCGACTGGAAATTTGTTTTCACATCATTTGAACGTGACATAATCCCACCATCAAACATAAATTTGTTTTCACATCATTTCAACGTGACATAATCCCAACATCAAACATAAATTTATTTTCACATCATTTCAACATGACATAATTCAACATCAAACATAAATTCACAATTATTACATAATATCTCTAATACACACTATTGAACATCAATATATATATCAAGCGGGCACAGTAGTGAACTTCTTGACGTATGTCCCTTGGTTATGATCGCGCCGTAACCATAGAGTGTCCTCATCGTTTAGCTGGATGCTAGGGTCTTTGTTCACTGTGAAGGGTGAAATTCGGTCATCCTTTTCATAATCTTCTGAGATGTCTGACTTGTCTTCGATTCCGACGATGTTTCTTTTTTCTGAAAGAACTATGTGGCGCTTTGGCTCATCATTGATTGGGTGGTTGTCGTTTTTCCCTCTCTTCGGTTTTGTAGACATGTCCTTGACATAGAACACCTAAGTCACATCCTTCGCAAGGACAAACGGTTCACCTTTGTACCCAATATTGTTGAGGTCCACTGTTGTCATTCCATACTGGTTGTCGACAGCTACACCGCCTCCAATTGTCTTTACCCACTGGCACTTGAACAAAGGTACCTTAAATGAGATGCATAGTCTAGTTCCCATATCTTCTCTATGCGGCCATAGTATGTTTGCTTGTTCCCACTAGGGTCGGTGGCATCTATGCGGACACCACTGTTCTAGTTGGTGCTCCTGTGCTACTGTGTAAAATATATTCCCATTTATCTCGTACCCTTTGTATGTGAGGATATGCCACGATGGCTGCCTAGCCAACAAATACAGCTCCTCATCAATACTCTCATCACCCTGACATTCTTTTCATAACCAGTCGCTGAAAGTTTCCATGTGCTAATGCGTAATCCATGCTTCAGACTTCCCTGAGAACTCAGATCGGAGGAGGTTCTTGTGTGTCTCGATATACGGATCTACCAAGGAGGAGTTCTATAGAACTGTGTAGTGTGCTTTATTGAAATAATCATCACCCTTACCAATATATGTTTTCTTCCCTAGTGTTCCCTTTCCACTTAGTCTCCCCTCGTGTCGTGATTCAGGAACACCAATCGGGTTAATATTGGGAATGAAGTCAACATAGAACTCAATGACCTCCTCTGTTCCGTAGCCCTTGGTGATGCTTCCTTCTGATTGAGCACGGTTGTGAACATATTTCTTCAGGATTCCCATAAACCTCTCAAAGGGGAACATGTTGTGTAGGAACACAGGACTGAGAATAGTAATCTCCTTGACCAAATGAACTAGGAGGTGTGTCATGATATCAAAGAAGGAAGGAGGGAACACCAACTCAAAGCTGACAAGACATTGAACCACATCATTCTGTAGTTTCGCTAGATCCGTTGGATCGATTGCCTTCTGAGAAATTGCATTGAGGAATGCACATAGCTTCACGGTGGCTAGACGTACATTTGGTGGTAGAATTCCTCTTAATGCAACTGGAAGCAATTGAGTCATGAGCACATGGCAGTCATGGAACTTTAAGTGTCCAAGTTTCTTCTCTAGCACATTTATTATACCCTTTATATTCAAGGAAAATCGAGACGGTACCTTAATGCTATCTAGGCATTCAAACAAGTTGTCCTTCTATTCTTTGCTAAGAGTGTAGCTGGCAGGACTTAAGTACTGGCGTCCATCATCTGTCTTCTCTGGATGCAAGTTGTCTCATTCTTTCAAACACCGCAGGTCCTATCGTGCTTCAATTGTGTCCTATTGTGCTTCTCTGGCATGCATTATATCCCTTGTTTGATTGTCCTGAAAGATTACTTAGAGCTGGCCAATCATTGATTGTTACAAACAACAATGCTCTTTGGTCAAAGTGCTCCTGCTTGTGCTCATCCCACACGTGTACACCTAGCTTGTTCCACAAAAGTAGAAGTTCTTCAACTAGTGGCCTCAGGTACACATCGATGTCGTTGCCAGGTTGCTTTGGGCCTTGGATGAGCACCGGCATCATAATAAACTTATTGTGGGGGTATTAACCCCTATACCCTTATGGCTAGGCTTGGGCTAGCCCGGACTAGGGGGTCTGGCCCACTAAAAGACGACACACGGCCCGGCCAATCTGTTCAGAGTCCCACGCAAGGAATCAAGGTAGATTTGGAGATCAAGCAAGATCCTGGTCGGTTAGAATAGGGATCCTTATCCGGCCACCTATGGCAATTGTAACTGGTTAGGATTAGTTTCTAGATCTGTAACCCTGCCCCCCGGACTATATAAGGTGGGCAGGGGACCCCTCTAAAAAACATCTCTCATTGACATACAACAATACAATCAGACGCAGGACATAGGTATTACGCCTTCACGGCGGCCGAACCTAGATAAAACCTCATGTCTGTCTTGCGTCACCATCTTATTTGTAGCATGTGTATCTGTCTACAGATAATCTACTACCTTGAGCATACCCCTAGGTAGACTGCCGATCATATTTCGTCGACAGTGGCGTGCCAGGTAGGGGGTGTGCGTACTGCTCTCCAGGCGAACAAGATGGTCAGCATCCCCGGTTCTGTTGGTACGCCGAGCGCCCTCACATTCACCATCGGTCAGATCACCTGGACCACTAGCTCCAACGACTCCATCGCCATGACCATGGAGGAGGCGCGGATTCAATCTGCATCGACCACTGCTTCACCTGCATCGGCTACGGCTCCAACCATGGTGGATCTGGCTCCGGCCATGCCAGCATCGTCTTTAGCCACGCCGACAACCCATCGTCCGCTTTCTCGCTACAAAGGGAGGCAGATCGACAACACCGACCTGCTCGACTCCATCGATCGGGTCGGCACCAAACTTGCTAAAACCCTAGCTCTGGTAAGTTCGATTCAAAGTCAACCTAATGAGCAGGTAACCACTACCCACAATAGATCTACCCGACCAGCTCGAGCCAGTCGCCCTGCACGAGTCGGTATGGATCTCATGGTCACATCTACTCCTGAAGGGCACTCCGTTCGTCGCCGGTCAGCCCCCGCCACGGGTCTTTGGCTCTCCGAGTATGAAGCCTCGATGGAGAACTACCAGGCTCAGCCCTACGGCCTGCGCAACTTCGTCAACATGGTCCGGATTGAGGATTATCAAGAAGGATCCATCCACATAGTTCAAGAGGGTGGCTCAAGCTCCTCGTCCGGCATCGCATCTAATGCCTCCGTCCACACCGAGCTCCAGCATCATGACAATGAAGGCGTTGAATACGATCTAGATATCCTAGACCATGCCTCGGGGTTCCCACGATTCCCATCCTTCCCACCAAGGCGAGGGGACTTGATCAATGTTGTCAGTAATGACGAACCACCGGCAGTTAGCAAAACAGAACAAGAAAGGCTAGCATGTGAAGCACGCAATATTGATTGGTTTAATCACCGACAAATCGAAGCCAAAGCAGAAGAGGAGGCATGATGCATAAGGGTCCAGCCACGTGACCTTAATAATGCCTTTGATAGGGTGGGGGACAAGCAGGTCTTCAGGACTCCAAGTGCCAACGTAGCTGTTGCTATGGTGACAATGCAACGACTACCCAATACCCCGGAAACCCAGGCAGTTCGTGATGATATACAAGCTTACCTGACGGCTGCTATGGCCCAGACCGCAGAGATTGTAAATCAAGCCCGGGCTCCATCCGTCTCAGTCGAATCAAGCCACAGCCGCCAGTACTCAAGTCGCTCACAGCCACCCAACCAACGTTGCTCACGCAACAACGACCCATCAGACAACCGTCAAGGCGGAAACGGTGGCCATGATGGTGGTCGGGACGACAGCCGCCGCAAGTACCGGGACGACAACCGCCGAGACAACCGCGACAATCGCCGTGATAACTGTGGTCGCAGGGTTAACTAGGGTGGCAACCGGGATCGCCGTGATGGCAATAACGATCTCCGCCATTACCTCGGAGAACGTGATCTGTGCGATCGCATTAACCAAAGAGCCAACGATCGTGCATCCCACGAAAGCTATCGCCGTATGGAATATGATACTACCCACGGCCCTCCGAGTTTGAAGCAGTTTACTCCACACCTTCGCCAAGTCATATGGCCCAAGAACTTCAAGCTCGAAAAACTTTAGAAGTACGACGGCAAGGAGAACCCCAAATTATGGGTCATGCTCTATGAAACCACATGCAGATCAGCCATGGCTGACAAGCACGTCATGTCTAATTACTTCCCAGTTGCCATCGGCCATGCAGGCCACCAATGGCTGGTCAGCTTGTCGGCGAACTACTTTGATTCTTGGCAAGAGCTCAAGCAAGCATTCATCGACAACTTCATTGCTACTTGCGAGCAACCCGGCAACAAATATGATCTGCAGCGGATTCAAGATCGCAAAGATGAGCCACTGCACGAGTACATCCGACGCTTCTCGGAGATGCGCATCAAGGTCCCATCAATCTCTGGCAACGAGGCAATCGAGGCTTTCATCACTGGTCTCCGCTTCCATGATGCCCTAAGGGACAAGCTCCTTCGCAAGAGACCTGAATCAGTCACAGTGCTCCTAGCCACTGCTAAAAAATATGCGGATGCCAATGATGCTAAAAAGATAATCATCGAAGAAGCAGCAAGGGTTCCATGCTCCGACCGCCCCCCACACCACGACGACTACCATGGCAACCATGGTCGGAACGACAATTTTAATCGCTGCAACCAGCGCAATGATTCCCGTGACCACCGCGACTAGCATAATCAGCGGCGTAATCGCCGTGACGATTATAGGGGAAAGCGCGCTTGAGAAGACGACGATGAGGTCAACACCGTTAAAAAAGGTGGTGGACGTCGCAACTACGAAGAAGACTATGCCAAAGCATTAAAAGGACCCTGCTAGCTCCATCCCAAGTCAAACCATACCATGGAGAATTGCCGCATTCTCAAGTCTATCTACACGCGTCAACAGGCTCTAGATACATCCGACAAGCCTAACGATGCAGGGGAACAGCGCAACGAGGACAACGATGATGAAGACGCAGATCCCCGTCACAAGTACATCAAGCCAACCGATCACGTCCACACCATCATTGGGGGCAAAGTGTCCATCGAGACCAAACGAGAACGCAAGCTGCTCGCCCACGCCTGCTTGAATGTGACCAACGCCGACAACCTCATCGTAGATCCGCAACTTCCTCCTTGGTCTCACCGCAAGATCTCCTTCAGTAGAAAGGACCAATGGGCTACCATACCTAAGCTAGGGTGTTTTCCCCTGGTTCTCGATCCTTGTATCAACAAGGTTCAGTTCAACAGAGTGCTGGTTGACGGCGGTAGTTCCATTGATATACTATTCAAGAACAGTTTGCTAGCCCTGAAGATAACCCAGGCTGATCTCAAGCCATATGAGGCACAGTTCTAGGGTGTTCTCCCTGGACAGAGCTCTACACCTCTCAGGCAGATCACGCTACCTGTGCAATTTGGTACCCTAGACCACTTCCGCACCAACTACGTCAACTTCATGGTCGCCGACTTCAAAGGCACCTACCATGCTATCCTTGGTCGACCAGCGCTCACCAAGTTCATGGCCATACCTCACTACAGGTATTTGGTGCTCAAGATGCCTACTGAGAAGGGAGTTTTAACTCTCAGGGGCAATGTGTACGCAGCTTACACCAGCGAGGACGATAGCTTCAAAATAGCAGAGGCTCATGACCTCTCTATTCGCATGGCTGAGACCACGTTCGATGCCAAGAAGACCCTAGCCGATCACCTAGAGATCCTAGAGCCCGAGGCTCCATGCAAGAACATCAAGTCTAAAGAGCATAAAGCGATCTAGCTGGTCAACGGTGATCCCAGCAAAACGGCCCTTATCGGGGCCAACCTAGATTCTAAATAGGAAGACGCACTCATCTGGTTCTTGAGGAGCAACGTGAGTGTGTTCGCATGGAAACCCGCTGACATGCCCAGTATACCTCGGAACTTGATCGAGCACTCCTTAAATGTCGACGGCAAGGCCAAACCTATCAAGCAGAAGCTACGATGGTTTGCTCGCGACAAAAAGGAGGCTATTAGGGTAGAAGTTACATGGCTTTTGGCAGCCGGATTTATCAAAGAAGTGTATCATCCGAAGTGGTTAGCCAACCCGGTTCTTGCACACAAAAAGAATAATGAATGGAGAATGTGCGTTGATTACACTGATCTCAACAAACACTGCCCTAAAGACCCCTTCAGCTTACCTCACATAGACGAGGTCATAGATTCAACTATCGGTTGCGAGCTGCTTTCCTTTCTTGATTGCTACTCTGGTTATCACCAGATCGCTCTCAAAAAGGACGACCAGATCAAGACATCCTTCATCACGCCTTTCGGCGCCTACTGCTACACGACCATGTCATTCGGGCTCAAGAACATCGGGGCTACATACCAATGTGCCATATAGGCCTGCCTCAAAGATGAGATAAAAGACGACCTCATTGAGGCTTATGTTGATGATGTAGTTGTCAAAACCAAGGAAGCATATACCCTTGTTGACAACCTAGAACGCACCTTTGCAGCCCTTAACACATTCCAATGGAAATTAAACCCAAAGAAGTGCATCTTTGGTGTTCCTTCTGGTATACTGCTTGGCAATGTCGTCAGTCATGACGGCATACGCCCTAACCCAGAGAAAGTCAAAGCTGTCTTGGACATGAAGCCGCCCAAAAAGGTGAAGGATGTTTAGAAGCTTACCAGATGCATGGCTGCCCTCTGTCGTTTCATATCAAGACTAGGCGAGAAAGGACTACCATTTTTCTAGTTGCTCAAAGCATTCGAGAAGTTTGAGTGGTCGGAGGAGGCAGATGTTGCCTTTACACAGCTGAAACAATTCCTTACATCTCCTCACTGCTCCTAGAGAAGATGAAACCCTCCTGCTTTACATCGCGGCAACTAATCGAGTGGTCTCCACCGCCATGGTGGTCGAGCGCGACGAGCCTGGCCACATCTACAAGGTACAGTGACCAATTTATTTCGTCAGCGAGGTGCTCAATGAATCCAAGACCAGGTACCCATAGATTCAGAAACTGATCTACGCCATACTGATCACATCCCAAAAGTTGAAACACTACTTCGATGGATATCGTGTGGTGGTCATGACTGAGTACCCTCTGGGAGACATCATTCGCAACAAGGATGCAAATGGGTGCATCATCAAATGGGCAATGGAGCTATACCCTTTTTCCTTGGAATTTGCAAGCCGTACTACAATCAAGTCTCAGGCACTCGTCGATTTCATCATCGAGTGGACAGACTTAAGCACACCTGCCTCTTAGGGGCCCACTGAGTATTAGAAGATGTACTTCGACGGCTCTCTCAACATCGACGGCGCAGGAGCAGGAGTCCTTTTTGTGTCACCATCCAAGGAGCAGCTCCGCTACGTCCTTAGGATTTATTTCCCGGCGTCTAATAACGCCGCTGAATATGAAGCATGCCTACATGGTCTACGCATTGCGGTCGAGCTCAGTGTCAAACATCTCTATGTCTACGGAGACTCAGCTCTAGTCATCAACCAACTCAACAAGGACTGGGATACAACCAGGTAAAAGATGGATGCATACTGCAAAGCGATCAGAAAGCTGGAAGGCAAGTTCTATGGCATCGAGTACACACATGTGGTCCGGGACAAAAATCAAGCAGCAGATGCGCTGTCAAAGTTAGGATCATCCTGAGCCAAAGTCCCACATGGCATATTTGTTCAAGACCTGCTCATGCCTTCCATCAAAGAAGAAGATCCTGCGGTCGACAAACCTCCAGACCAGCTATTGGTGGCTACGGTTCTGGTGTTAAACACCACCGAACCACCTTCGACCACTAAGGAGCCTGACTGGAGAGTACCTTTCATCAAGTACCTGACAGATGGTAGCGGTTACACCGATTGAACAGAAAACGAACGCCTGATGCGTTGCAGCAAGCAGTATCAGCTCATCGACGGCAAATTGTGGTGCAAGAACGCAAAGGAGGAAATCTTGATGAAGTGTATAACCTAGGAGGACAGTGAACATCTCCTAGACCAAATCCACTCTAGCGCCTGCGGCAACCACATGGCCTCGAGAACGCTGGATGGCAAGGCTTTCCGAGCATGGTTCTATTGGCCGTCAGCCGTAGCCGATGCAGAGAAGCTAGTCTGCCATTGTGAAGGTTGTTAGTTCTTCACCAAGAGAATCCATATACCAGCGCACGAGATTTAGACAATACCAGCCTCTTGGCCCTTCGCATGCTGGGGACTGGATATGATCGGGCCTTTCAAACCGGCCCCTGGGAAATTTACATGTGTCTTTGTGCTGATCGACAAATTTTCCAAGTGGATAGAGTACATGCCTCTGGTCTAGGCATCTTTAGAAAAGGCTGTCATGTTCATCGACCAGGTCATCCACCACTTTGGCATACCCAACAGCATCATCACTGATCTGGGTACTCAGTTCACCAGGAATGCTTTTTGGGACTTCTGCGATAAAAGGAGCATAGTAGTAAACTACGTCTCGGTGGCGCACCCTAGAGCTAATGGACAAGTCAAGCGGGCAAATGGTATGATCTTGGACGCACTTAAGAAGAGGATGTACAGGGAAAATGACAAAGCTCCTGGAAGATGGCTCAAAGAATTACCAGCCGTGGTCTGGGGTCTCATAACCCAGCCCAGTCGCAATACTGACGTCTCACCATACTTTATGGTTTATGGCGCTGAGCCATTGCCCCCAGCAGATATAGCCTTTAGATCAGCATGGGTAGAGAACTTCGACGAAGACAAGGCCAATGAAGTACAGGAGCTAGAAGTGAATAGTGCAGAAGAGAAGGGGCTCGATTCTTGTGTACGTATAGCCAAATACCTTGCTGTTTTGCGTAGGTACTACAACAAAAATGTCAAGGAGCGGTTCTTCGTGGTCGGGGACCTGGTCCTGAAGTGGAAGACGAATCAGGCTGGCGTCCACAAACTCGCAACCCCATGGGAAGGGCCCTTCATTATCAAGGAGGTTACACGACCAACGTCTTGCAGGTTAGCTCACCTGGACGGTACAGACATACCCAATTCATGGTACATCGACAAGCTTAGGCGTTTCTATGCTTAACTACTAAGATATGTACTCCTCTTGTACTTTTGATTTAATTCAATAAAGCTATTATGATTTCTCCGACCACTCTAATGTGTCACTTCGAAGTCTATTGTTATTCTTTCTCAACCAGTTAAAACTGACCACCATTCCTTCTCCGGTTTTTAGAGCAGGCCCTGTCTCCGGTTCCTCCCAATGCGTGCATGGGATCTGTTCTCTACGCTACGGGTGATCGGCAGGTCCCCTCTGGTTTGACTTGTGTGTGTCTACGCGTGCACAAACTACGCACCTCACACTCCGACCATAAGACAAACCAGGGCCATACAAACCTTTTAGGATGATGTGTCGATTAAACTGGTACAACTAAACAGAACGCTAACATGTTCTCACTTAGTTACACCAACACGATATACAAGCTTAAATATGTTTTCTACAAAACAAACAAGCTTATGCTGATATACAGTTACATTATTACAAGCTTGCCTGAAAAGGTCCAAGTTTACAATAACACAACTATATCTTCTTCCATAGCTATAGCCTATACTATTGGCTGGTTGGGGCATGTGGCACCTGCTGCTCGCTGGACCTGACAATGTGCAAGGGTCTTGAGGACTCTGGCATCGATCGAGCTGAAGAAGATGGCCCCGCCGATGCCTCGCTGGTCGAGACCACAGGCTTTGCCAGTTGGCTTAAAAATGACGATGCCTCCAGCTAACTTGTTGATGGCGTTCCCTGTACAGGTGGTGTCGTGCCTCCACACAGGTTAATGTCACCAATTATTTTCGCCGACAAGTCCAGCTGGGTCATCCATAGCTCCTCAGCCTTGTCTGGATCTACCTCCTTCGGGTATCCAGCCTCCAGGCACTTGAGATCGATCAAGGGGTAGTGAGCATGTACCATGCTTAGCACATGTGTGCCTGTGTACTCACCCGCCTCCTTCACGAACTCTTGGAACCATCCCCATGCCTTTTGGCATCTCTCGATCAATCCCAGCTGCGGCGTCCTTGGCACGCCCTCTGTTAGCGTCGGCTCGATGAGGTCAAGGACCGGCAAAATGCCCGTTGCCACCTCTTGGCACCGGTTTTTCTAGGTGTCACGATCCTTGGTGATCTCTTGGCACTGCGCCTTCCAGCCGTCACGGTCTTTTATCATGGCCTCCAGATGCTTCTTCACATTGATTTTTAAAACTGCAAACCATACATGCTGTTAAGATGCTACATTACGCCAAACTATGGTAGGCAACAAAAATGAGCAAAGGGGTTTGGAAAACTTACTTTTCAGATCCTCTATCATCTTGGTCGTGTGGTCCTGGAGTTGTGACTGGTCTTGCACTAGTTTTCTGTTGTCCTCTTTCAGGTGATCACACTCCATGACCGCACGACTGTTCTCCTCTCGGAGACGGATCACTTCAGCTTCTAAGCCTGCACTACAGCTGTTACTACCAACAACGCAATGGCACTTGTTAGTAGTCGGTATGATAAAATGGCTACTTACTTGTTCTTTCCCGCTCTTTATTACTGAGCTGGACGACCAGTCCTGGTTCAGGGACTCTTGCACCATCTTTTCATGGTTGGCGGCTTCAAGTCGGTGGCGTAAGTGTTCCACCTCAGTCGTCAACTCCTTGTTGCTTGCAGTGATCCCCTCGATCTGGTCGAAGCATTTCTTATGGTACCTTGCGGTCTTCATCAAGTCCTATGTACAGATTGCTAAGTAAGACAGCTGCGACTAGACACCGAGATTAGGGGGTGAAGCAAAGCCTACCTGCACTTCTGTCACCAGCTGTTTCGCCGCCCGTTCAACTTTCTTGGTCTCTTCGACCTCTGGAATTTCCTCATGGACAACCCATTGGTCGTTCCGCCAACGGGACACATACACATGTTGTCACTTGTCCTGCGGATGGCCCAGGACCTCCTCCACTTCGTCCTCTTCGGGCTCTTCTTCGGGTCTCGGTGCTGGTCCGGCGTCAGCAGCTTCTGCGATCACCAAAGCCTTCCCACGGGTTTCAGCGTCGGTGAATGTGGGCTGTGCTCTCACCTGCGGTTGTTGCTCCTCGGTCTGCTCCATCACCCTCAATGCTAAAGTGTTGCCCTCAGCAGGTCGAGTGCTCGAAGCACTCATGCTCGGCTTAGTTGGTCCCTCGACCACCTGCTTGGGGACTGTTGTTTGACTGCTCCCTTGCTGAGCCCCCGATGGATCTTCTTCTATGGCTTCCTCGGTGACCGGCTGCTGGGCAGTCTGTTCTGAACTTATTGGTGGAGCCACAAAACTTCCAGCTAGTTGGTCTAGACTTTCGGTGGACGCCGAACTAGTACATCCGAGATAAGTTCAGAAGGCAACCATATTCAATACAAATTGCTAGCTTACATCAAGGTTACAAATACTTACATGTTGGAAGCACGGAATGATGTGGCGAAGGTGCGTCTCTTCGGCTGTGCTTGCTCCACGTGCTGTGCGGGTACCTCCTGGTCTCCCTCTACATCCAGCACTATCGTAGGGCCTTGGTGCTCGACCCTTCTACCGCTTGTCCTTCGCGCTGCAGTGGTCGGCGATGTAGGTCCCACCGGCATGGAGGAGCCACCTTGCTCCATTGACTCCAGTTGCCTCCTCCACTTTCGAGGGACGAGTCGAAAGGTGTCTACATCCTCTCCCTCCTCTGTGTCATCGTCCGACAAAGTAAAAATCGCCTAACGACGCTTGCTAGTCACCGGCCGCTTACCAGCAGCTTTGGTCGCTGCCTCCTCTCTAGCTCTGAGCACCGCCCAGTCGATGTCCTCGATCCCAATGCTGGTCTGGGTGGTTGGGTCAGCTCCTTGCGGCCAATCTACTCCAGGGGGTGGCGACACAAACACTGTCGCTCTATCCCGACCATTAACCTAGGAAACAAATGGGAGTAAACACAGTAAGTTTCTACCACAATATAAGACTATGGGTACAAGGCAAGATGAGTTACCTTTGGGGGAGGTCGGGCGAGATTGAAAGCGTGCTCGATGTCACTCAATCTGACATAATTTGGATCAACTAAGTTAAATAGCTCTCCAATTCTGGCTCTGACTTTGTTTTTGTCAAGCGCCTCCTGCCTCGTCCTCATCGGGTCTGCGCTACCTTGATACTCGTAGCCAGGATGTACCCTCCTCTGGTAGGGCCGGATCCGTCGGCTAATGAAGCTCCCAACCACGCTCAGACCGTCTAGTTTTTTCCACGGGATCATCCGAAATATTTCTGGAATCTGTTCCAAGTGCTCGGGCTTCTCTGACCAGCTTGTCCTCTTCTCCGGAATGTACCCCACGTCGCACAGTGTGATCGTGTTCGGCTCTTCGCGGATGTAGAACCATTTCTTGTACCAGTCGTCAAGCGACATGTTCCATGGGCAATGTAGGTACTGGGCTTTCATCCCGTCACGGAGGTTGAGGTACACACCTCCGGCTATCTTCAAACCGCCGCTTCCTTTCTTACGCAGACAGAAGAGATGGCAGAAAAAATAGAAATGGGGCTAGAAGCCGCCATATGCTTCGCAAAGATGTATGAAAGTGGCGACAAGGAGGATCGAGTTGGGATGCAGATTGCAAATCCCAATATCATAGTAAAGGCAGAGCCCCTGAAGAAAAGGATGTACCGAAACCCCAAATCCCCGCTTAAAGAAGTCTTCGAACACCACGATCTCACCTAGTTGTGGATCAGGGTACCCCTCGCCCTCCGACGCACGCCATCCTGCGAGCTCCTTGTTGTGGAGTACCCCCATGGTGACAAGGTCTTCAATGGTCTGCTCGTTGCTTCTCGATTTCCACCACTCCTTCGCCATGACTCCTGCTTTCTTCTACGCGTCACTTTTCGCCATGAATCTGGCCTTACTGATGAACGAGGAAATAGCGGAGGATTGATTGGTGGTGATTTCAGAGGAATTAGGGTTGGCAAGAGGAAGAAGATGGCTACGGTTGTGAATGGCAATGGGGTTCAGTAAAAAGTAACTTACCTATCCTATACTGTATTTAACCCAAGAGTTATGCCGTTTCGCCTGCCCGAGATTCTTGGGAGACGTGCGCACGCGCCATAGACGGTTGTTTTCACAGCCTCGAGATCTATGCCAATATATGCACCTCTTTGTTGCCAGTGTATGCGCGTCTTCGTTGCCAGTGTGAGAGGGCCCATGCTGACGCACCTACTTACAGGTGCCACGCAACTGTTTGCTTGAAAAGACAAAAAGGTAGTATGACGTGCTATACCCGTCTACTTTTTTGACCCGACGTGTCAGATTGGACTTGACAGAGCAAGTAAATAAATAAATACAAAAAGTAATAGTACAAGTGGCATATGGTTTTTTGCTGCACTTCTCATGCTCGGGGACTGTCTAGACCACCATCGCGCTTGGGGACTGTCTAGACCACCATCGTTCACGGGGACTGTCCAGACCACTATCATGCTCGGGGACTGTTCCGACCACTCTCATGCTCGAGGACTGCCCCGACCACTCTCCGAGCATTGCTCGGAGACCGCTCTCCTCGGCTACATGTGATTTGTACTCACATATAGTTGAGAGGCATTTATTTAGACCTTGCTACAAGGCTGATACCTCGCCTTCCAGCAAGCTCGGGGACTACATCGGTACGATGCACCTGCCGGTGCATCTCGTATTGCTTGTACGACGATTGGATTCGCAACTTTAGTGGAAATTCTTTTTAGACCCTGGCACCACGTGCCTACATCACCTACTACCAGGCTCGGGGACTAAGTGGGCACACTTCACCTTGCGGTGAATGTGCTTATTTTATCGACCCCTACGCTCTGACTGTTGGCCATAACTACTACTGTCCAAGGGTCACTTACATTTCTTTTCAGAAATACAAGTGGGCACACTTGATAAGGAGGGAGGAAGGTTGTAGATACATAGAGTAACAGGCCAAGTGCTGTGACTACTGCTCTGCTCCCCGAAAGGATTCATACCATCCGTACTTAAAACAAACCTTAAGTTTCTTGCGTCACTTGCAAACTCAGGGAATTCTCTATCGATTGCTCTCCACTGGGACCCATCCGCAGGGTGTCTCAACATATTGTCTACCTTACGGTCTTCTTTGTGCCATCGCAACAACTTTGCATGGTCTCTGTTTCTAAAAAGACGTTTCAAGCGTGGTATTATAGGAGCATACCACATAACCTTGGCAGGGATTTTCTTCTTGGCACGTTTGCCCTAAACATCACTAGGGTCATCTCGCCTGATCTTATACCGCAACGCGTGACATACAGGGCATGCATCCAACTTCTCGTACTCCGTGCCACGGTAGAGGATGCAGTCATTAGGACATGCATGTATCTTCTGGATTTCTAATCCTAAATGGTAGACTACCTATTTTGCTTCATACATAGTGCTGGGCAATTCGTTATCCTTCGGAAGCATCTTCTTTTGGATTTTTAGTAACTCCACGAATCTCTTGTCAGATACACCATTCTTTGCCTTCCATTGTAGCAATTCCAATGTGGTACCTAACTTTTTCTGCCCCGCATCACAAGTTGGGTATAGCAATTTCTTGTGATCCTCTAGCATGTGGTCGAACTTGATCTTCTCCTTTTCACTTTCGTATTCTCTTTGTGCGTCACGAATGGCCTGACCAAGATCGTCAGCAGGCTCCTCCTCTGCCCCTATCTCTTCTTCAGCGGGCTTCTCCTCTGCCCCCACCTCTTCTTCAGCGGGCTTCTCCTTTGCCCCCACCTCTTCTTCAGCTTCCCCCATTGCAGTATCATTGAAGGCACCATATTCAGCCAAAATGTCATCATCGCCCCATTGTTCTTCTTCACCTTCTTCCATTACAACTCCGGTTTCTCCGTGCTTCGTCCAACAAATATAGTTTGGCATGAAACCCGACTTGAACAAGTGTGAATGAAGAGTCTTTGAGTTAGCATATTCCATCGTATTCTTACATACGGCACATGGACAGCACATGAAACCATCGTGTTTGTTTGCCTCGGCCGCACGTAACAAAGAATGCACGCCATCCATGAACTCTTGGGAGCGACAATCAGCATTGTACATCCAATGCCGACTCATCTGCATTACATGACATAAATACCGTATTAAAACCTAGAACATAATTAGTTAATTATACAACATGCATACCACCACAAAAGCTATAAATTTAAGAAAGCCTCGCTACAATGTAGACAATCTCAACTACCACTAAAAACACTAAAGCTAAAATGCACTTCAGCAGCACAAGGATTTCGCAACCAATCCCAACTAAAACAGACAGATCCCCCGTTTGTTCAACATCTTTGGGCTTCTTTGGCTGGATCACTGCCTCATTAGCCGCCATATCTGCCTGTTGTGCAAGATATTTGTTGCACGAGTTCAACATACTCTTTCTCCCAGTAGAAGGCTGAACGTCTAGTGCCATCCCACTGAAATTAAAACAGAAAATTAGAACTTTAATCACAACCATCATGAAAATAGGTATAAACTAACCATAGTCATTAAATACGATAAAATAACTCACATTGTGATCCGGACACTTGTAGAAAATGCGACCCTTGTTGGGACCCTCCTTCTTCACTCGGTACTCCATCACAATCTTCGTCTCATCACAACACTTGCCGCATGCAATGAGTGGGAGGCCTGGCCTAAGTCGTTTCGGAAACCCATGAGAGGCCGAGGACCCGGAAGCAGTTGCCAGCTACTCTCTATTACTCATTTTTTAATACACTATAAATTTCTCATTTTATAAACAAATAAAATTAAAAAACTCTAAAATTCTCTATATCTCTCCGCAATGAAGTGTGCTATGCATGCTACAAATGAACGGTGAATACTAGTTTTTAATAGCTACTTTAACCTTCCTTCATGTAAATATGCAAGCTTGAAGTGATTTTGAGCTCAAATTGCTTACAAATGAAAAAAACCACAATAAAGAACCATATATATATAGTGAACAAAATGAGATAAGACAATGGTGAAACATAAGAGTATGAAGTGGGTAACCTTTAGAACCGAAGAATCGACGGAGGAATCGAAGAAATCGACGGAGGAATCAAAGAATGGATGGAGAAAGAGCAAGAACACTGCTTAAATTTGAACTGAAGCTCTCGGGCGGACTTGGGGAGGAAGAAGACGGCCAGCAGGATTTATAGGGGGGACCTTTAGTCCCGGTTGGTGGATCCAACCGGGACTAAAGGTCACTTTCTAGTCCCGGGCCACGCCACTAGCCGGGACAAGAGCTTTACTCCCGGTGGGAGCCACCAACCGGGAGTAAAGGTCGACCTTTAGTCCCGGTTGGTGGCTCCAACCGGGACTAAAGGTCCCCTGCCACAATGGCCTAGCGCAGGAGCTGTTGGGCAGGGACCTTTAGTCCCGGTTGGAGCCACCAACCGGGACTAAAGGTCTCTCTAGTCCCGGGCGCAATATTTCCCGGGACTAGAGCCTGGTTTGGCCCTTGGATCAAAGGTCTGTTCTCTACTAGTGTTACCATTAACACACGTTAGTATGTCTGGACCAAGGACCCCAACCAGGAAAGGAAGCCTCCTCCAAAACGCAAGGATGAATGCTCCGCTTATTATCAGAGGCTAAAGCTTTTACCACAAACAAAGTGACTAGGGTACCTCTGTTTTACCCCCACCTTATATAGTGACTGAAGCGGTAGTCAAACTTGCATCCGCTCATTTTGGCTGCCGTGCCTAGGGAGAGCCAAGCGGCAACATACATGTCAAAAGTAATCTCGAGATGACCCTGACACAAATGATCCTAGGGGGACCGAACCATTGGGCCTAAGGCAGTCGCCCTAATTTAAGGATCAGGCTCAGCTGCATCAAACCTCGCCTTCGAAGTGGAAAGTATTGGGCGCAAAGCCTCACGCCTAAGGTCCACTAACAACATTTCCTTCCCTTCGCACAAACCCTATGGATGAAGGTACATGGTGAGGCGTTCAGAGGTCTTCTGGAAAGGCCTTCGAAGATCGTCGACGAAGTCCCAGGGAAGCTGGATTCAAGGATGGCCACGAAGGTCCCATGAGAAAAGCCGAAGGATTAAGCCTTCGCTCCAAAGGATAGGGTTGAGAGCGACCAATTGTGGATGGCGGAGGCCTCCTAAAGGATAACCACGGTTTCCATCATCAAGGGTATCCGGAAGGGCCTGTAGGTCATTCACGATTAAGGTCCCTCAAGTTGGGCGGCGGGCGGCCTCCGCCTCCAAAGGCCCCTTAGATGGACCCAGTGGCCCAGCAAGCCTGATGACAGCTCTATTTATATAAAGGGCCCATTAGGTGAGGCGGTTGCAGTAGGAAATGGCCCTTGGCCCCATGTGACCATGGATGTTGTACGACCTAGAATATTCTTAGCATATTCTATAGTAGGTAGAGGACACTTATGTACAAATGGATGTATGTAACCGGACCCTAGAAAAGGGAGGACTTGAATATAAATAAAGTTGATAGATCATTTGGCTCGATTACCAACAAACCTACGCCTCGGTAGTTGTGTTCATGCAGGAGAAGATCAGAGACCTTCGGCGCTCTAACCTCCACCCGTCTGAGGACTCCACACTTCTACACGTCGCGATACAAGGACCCAAAATTTTTGATAACCGGCTCTAAAAATTCGTTTTTAACCGACTATAAAAAAACGTTTGGGCAGTAGTGAAGAACAAAATGGGCATTTGCGACCACATCACCGTATGCATCAATTAATGTTGTCATACAACACACCAATAATAACTAAATGCATGTTCTGTTTTATCTTGAAATTTCAAAAGCAACCGTCTGGAGTTTCTCCATGCAGATCCATAATTAACTGCCAGATCGTCAGACAGTTCGGGACAGTTAGCAAGAAGATCGAGCAAAAGTAATAATATCAATGTGCGCATAATCACAATGTGGAAAGTCAATGTGCGCAGAATCGCATTAACTAATTAGTTCAGATCTCATATATTTTTCACTATGGTTTTATCACAGATAAATAAGACACATGCATGGATACACGAGGGCCCCTTTGACGAAAGAAAGATAACCAGGATTATGCCTTGGCGCTTTCTAGTGTTGTATAGCAAACGCATTATTAAAAAAAAAACAAAAATCCTAAACCTAAACGAACACAGCCACGCCCTGCCGCACAGCCTCTTTTCGCATCTTCATCCGCACACCAGCAACCTGCGAGACGCTGCTCCCCTCGCCCCAAATCCTCCAGCGGCTGCCGCTCCCGTACGCCGCGCCGCCGCCGGCCCCGACCTCCGCGTCGCCTCGTGGGCGCGGCCCCTCCCATTCGCTGCACCGCTGCCCGCCGTTCCTACCGCCACGTCGCCTCAAGGGAGCGGCCCCTCCCGTGTGCCGCGCCGCCCCTCCCGCAGGCCAGATCCGCCGGTAGCCCTCCTACACGCGGCCT
The DNA here is from genome assembly GCF_019320115.1 of Miscanthus floridulus. Classification (NCBI taxonomy): domain Eukaryota; kingdom Viridiplantae; phylum Streptophyta; class Magnoliopsida; order Poales; family Poaceae; genus Miscanthus; species Miscanthus floridulus. Next base: position 78,956,683 of record NC_089588.1, read on the forward strand.
CCCTGCGCCAGATCTGTCGCCCGCCCTCTCGCATGCGGCCTCCCGTGTGCGGCTTATCCCGGCAAGCGGCGGCCCTCCAGGGCGCAGCCCCTCCCTGCGAGGCGGCCTCGCGGGTGCCGCCCTCCCCCACCTCCGTCAGCCGACCTCTGGCGCGCTAGTTGCCTAGTCCTCCTATGTCGAGGTGAGCCGACAAAACTAAGCAGTGGAACCCTAATCTATTTGGCTATCTGTATTCAGGGTGGATCGATCTGATATAATCCCAAGTGTATGCATGTATGTGCAAAATGGATCTCCTTGTTTTGGTCTTCTTCCTGCTGGATGTGGATTGAATTTAAGGTTACAAGTGAATCTGTGTTTGGTCTTTGATTTTTCAGGCTACCAAACTAATTTGGTAACAACTGATGTTAATCTGTACAATATGCTCCACTGAACAGATCCAAAAGCTTATTGAGAAGCTCTACAAGGCATTCTGGAACGGTAAGGACTGTTAGTGTCTAAATGGATGTAATATTCATGCTTTCTACTTGTGTTGTTACATTGTCAAACCACGGTGAAATACTACATAAATATTCCTGCCATACCAATTTCAGTTAGCTGCTGTAGCTTTGCCTAGGTTCACATCTTAAGATGGAACCCCTGTTTACTAAAATCTTAATAGGAAACGATGTAGGCTTATTCGAAAATTCTCACCGCAAAGATTCGTTGTTCCTTTCTTTGGTCTGTGTTGGCATGTATGGCTGGCCATGCTGTGGGTTTCCAATTTTTTTGGTCCACTGCACATGAAACAATTTTGAACACTAATCAGTTGTTTGCTAAAAAATGCTTATGCTTTTTGGTCAAACATGCATGACTGAACTACCGTTTTTTAAACAATTTGTCAAAGAAAATGTTTGCTTTTCATTGGATTCAACCTCATATTTACTCTTCTATGTTAATCTACTATTAATTCTATGGTGTTTAGTTTCGGCTTGTACTGGGGCGGGCGCAGCAGAGTGCGCCTCCCGTCCAGTAACTATCTATATGACTTTGTATGATTAAATATACAAAGTCCTGCAATATGACTTTGTATGATTAAATATATAAATGATTTGTTGTCCTGCATTAATCTGGAATTGATATGTAGCTGTACCAAAAAAAAAATTGCCATGAATATCTGGAGTTCATACCTTTCTGAATAATGTGGAGTTGTGTTAAGTGAAACAGAATAGCTAAAATTGATGCACTGAGTATTGATCCCTGATCTTTCTTGAAATTATGACAGGAGCTTTGGTGATCCATGATTTATCCGGATTTGTTTATGGTAGCAGCAGCAGATAAAATGTGATTGCATCAAGTGTCCATCTCTAGTTGTACAGAGCAATTGCTTCTATGGAGCATGCAAGCTGAGATATCAGAAGACATGCAGCTGTGGCATTTTGACTTCAATAGGTGAGATATCAGAAGACATGCACAAGGTTTTTAAGCTTTGGCTAGTTTCATTTGTTGGTTGTCTTACAATATTAATATGGTGTTGCTTTCTCAAGTATTCTTAGAATAATTAGCCATTCATGTTTAATGCCAAGTCTGACACTTGCATCTGCATATTTGCAAATAATTAGCATTGTTCACTTCTGGTTGTGGGAAATGTAGAATTCACAAGTTTATCAGTTTCTGACACTTTCACTTAGGATTCATGTATTACAATTTGGTCTCATGTAGCAAGCTCAAAGTTGATTAGGGAAAGCATTTAATTTGAATTCCTTGCTTTCTGATGCAAATGCATCTGTATCTGTGTTACAATTTTGAGCTGTGACAGCAATTACTACTATTTGTTGTCTTCCTCACTGTTGGATCTCTATTTCAGAAACTTGGTGCAGCAGCCATTCATATAAAGTTCAGGTATTATTCCCTCAACCATGTCAGTTTTGATCTGCAATCTAGCTTTAGTCCTTGTCATTAATCATTACTTGGTTTCTAATCTTGTTTGGACATTTATCTATATTCTCTTGCTAGTGTTTCTGTCAGCCTGCTAGTAGCAGCAATATTTACTTGGTCCAGCGGCCTCCCTGTCCCCTGCCTCTCAGTTCGGGGGAATTATTTTTAAAGTGACTGAACTATTTGTTCCCCCGAGATCTATTTCTTAAGTAGCTATTTCTGACATTTATATGTCTATTAATCTCATGACACAAGACAAATATACAGATCTTCTCATGGCAGAGGCGATCATCTCAAGGTGTTGCAGAATCTTATCAGATGGACTCTTCTCAAGGTGTTAGGATCTTCTCAGAGATGCTAAGCAGCAAAACTTGCAGCAAAGTTGTAGACATGAAGCCAACAAAAGTAAAGATGGTTGTTGTTTTTTTCAGCTTTAACCAAATGTTTGATGGTTTCCATGGACAACACATGTTAGTTTGTTATTGTTCATTTTATATATATATATATATATATATATATATATATATATATATATATATATATATATATAGAACTACTATCCTGTAGCTGGCTACAGAATATGGTTAATGCGATCATTTGTGTATAAAATTTCAATATTGCATTCATCTTATAATGTTTGATCCAATGTATATGGGTTTTAGATATACAAGGTTTTAATTTTTTTATCTTGTTTAATTGAGCTCGATGGATTGTTAGTTGCTAAAAGCTCCTTATTGCAATGATCTGTCGCTCGCTAAAAGATCTAACGTGTTGTTGGTTGCTAAAAGTAGGACTGTTGAACTGTCGGTCGCTAAAAATGATGTCCGTCGCTATATACATATAACGACGGCTTCATTAGCAACTGCAGGGGTCCGTCGCTACAACCTTTAGCAACTGACTGTCCATCGTTGTACACCTCTTTCAGCAGCTCCAAATCAGTTGTTGTTTAAAGGGTGTAGCCATCATTGAATGCTCGAAGATCAAGACATATCTTTATCATTAACAGGCATTAGCATGTCTGGACCAAGGACCCCAACCACAAAAGGAAGCTCCCTCCAAAACGCAAGGTGAATGCTCCGCTTATTATCAGAGGCTAAAGCTTTTACCACAAAAAAAGTGACAAGGGTACCTCTATTTTACCCCCCACCTTATATAGTGACTGAAGCGGTAGTCAAACTTGCATCCGTTCATTTTGGCAGCCGTGTCTAGGGAGAGGCAAGCGGCGACATAGATGTCAAAAGTAATCTCGAGACGACCCTAATACAAATGAGCCTAGCGGGGACCGAACCCTTGGGCATAAGGCGGTCGCCCTAATTTGAGGATCAGGCTCGGCTGCGTCAAGCCTCGTGTAACACCCTAAAATTTGACCTAGTTTAAAAATCACTAAAAATTTGAACTTTTTAAAACTTTGCATAGGAACTAGAATATATAACTAACATACGTAATATTTATAAATAAATTAACATAGGAAAACAAAATTTGATGTGCGAAACTTTGTGTGAATGTTTGCTTGACTTGTTGAACTTATGGTGGTACACTTTTGCATACTCATCAATTCAAATTTAAAATTCAAAATCATTTAGACATATGCATATATAATCTGGGAAATAGAAAAGGGAAAGGAAAATAGAAAAGCTACTTGGGCTCAATCTCTCCCTCTCTCACTCGGCCCGCAGCAGCCTCATCCCATCTCTCTCACTCCCTCCCCTCTCCCCTTCTCTTCTCCCACGTGGGCTGGCCCAGCCAGCGTCGCAGCAGCCGCGGTGCAGTGCTCGGCCCAGCCTCGCTCGCACCCCTCCCTTCTCCCTTCTCTCTCGCTGACGCCGGCCCCGCTCGTTAGCTTCGTCATCCACCTCACGGCCAACAGCCGTACGCGGCATAGCCGTGCGTCAACACCCGCCAGCTCCACCTCGGTGCCAGCCAAGGTAAATGGCGACATGATGAGACCTCAGGACCCCATGGCGCCCCACTTTTCTTCTCTTCTCCCCTCTCCTCCCTCACTGTGAGCTCATCAACGTCGACACCATGGTCGCCTTCGCGCCAAGCCACCTCCCCTCTTCTTCTCCGCTGCGTTCTTGGCCGATTGGAGTGACCGGTGAGTCCCAGAGCCCATCCTCTCTCTCTTTTGCTAGCTAGTTAGTCGTCTCCCTCTCTATGTCACGCTGTCACCGCGCGCCCTGCTCCACCGAGCCGCCATGGCCGTCGGTCATCACCGGCAAGGCCACCCAAAGCACCACACCACCCTCACCACTCACCTGCACTCACGTATACATCAATGATTGCAATGGTAGAGGATCATAAGGCTGAGTTCGCGATGCATTGCCACCGCATTCCCTCTGACGAGCCGCCACAGGCACCCGTTGCCAACGGCAACCCCGCCATCGACCGTGGCATGACCCTGCGAGCACCGTACACCCATCCCCCGTCACTGCTGAGGGCCGGCGCTGCCAGCGTGACGAACTTCGGTGAGCAAGGGCCTCCCCCCTTTTCTGGCATCACGGTGGGCACCCCCGCCTGACGCCGTCTCCCTCTCTCACCCCTTCTCTGTCTCTACCACGTGGGCCAGGCGCGTGACAGCGTTGTCGTTACCGTTGGCCTCCCATTCGTCCCTCCCCCTCTCTCCCTCTTTCACTGATGCGTGGGCCCATGGCCATGATGCCGCAGCTGACGTCTCCGCTGACATAGGTAGGGTGGCCCACCTGTCATCCGCACCCACACACACCGCACACACAGGGCGGGGTACACTTTAGAAAATGCTGGGTACACCCAGCTAGTGTACACAAAGAGCTAAAAATACATCTTCCTAGCTTAGAAAAATTCATAGAAAATTTGTAAATAAACTAGATGCATTAGGGAATTTAATCATGCAATTTGCACATATTTTCATGCACTAGAAAGTGCATATAAATTTCCACCTAGCAAAATAGCTATAGAATAAACTTCTAAAATATATAACTTTTATACCCTAACTCCTTTTTACATGAAACCACCTCTAAAATTCATCTAAAATCTAGCTCTATCATTTGCACCTGGTACCACCATATTATTCTATGTTTGTTTTTGCCCTTTCTTTTATGGTTGGCGGTAGTCTTATTTCGATCGATACGCCCGACAGACGACGATAATCGTTAGGAGGACGAGGACCCAGATTTTGTAGACGTGCCGGAAGGTGACAACGACGAAGGCAAGTCCTAGCTCCCCTTCCTATCATCTTGCTTTAAACCATTGAAATGTTAAAACATGACTATAAGATTATTACCCTAGAATATGAGCTTGGTTATTGTGATATGATTATTGATGAATTGAGATAAATGGTTATCTTGTTACTTTATGAGCTCCACGTTATGAATGAACTTAGGGATAATAATGAAACTTAAAATTCATAAACCTAAAACTAAAGCCCGATAGGGGGCGAGCAAGGATGCCTGGAGAAGATTCTTGTGGGAGATACTCGGCTCGGTCACATAAGGACCGGTTCGTAGTCCCTCTCGCCTAGTGAGATATTACGTACAGTCACATGTGTATATGGGTAGGCTTGATCTCACACCCCGTTAGATAGATGTATAATTTCTTTTAGGAGGCCGGTGTAGGCAGCGGAATATCAGGAGCCGAGATGGAGTTAGGTTTTTTTCTATGGTCCGGTTGGCGTGGATGCTATGTGATCTTCCACGTTAAGCTTTTGAGATTTTGGCCATGTTCGAGCCCATGATTAGTTTTGGCCATGTTAGAGCCATGGTATTTTTGTGATGATTAGGTATCATCACGTTGGGGCGATTAGGTATCTTCTCGGAATTTGTGTGTTTCCAACCCCTGAGAAGCCGTAGTAGAGTTATATGGATATCAAAGGTTGCGTACATTCGGGTACAAGGTCTTGTTAGTTCTATTTCATCCATTGATGATGGATGAGGTTGCACCTATCGTGTGGGGAAATTTGCACACCTATGCAGAGTTAATTAAACATATTCGAATAGCCACGTCCTTGGAATGGGCAAATGTTAGGATGGGCTACTATGATTAGATTTACTTTGATGTGTAATGAAACTGGTATTGGAATTGATGTTAACTCGAGGACTTGTGGGAATGGTAATACTCCGCTAGGACTCAACCCCTAATTATAATCACCACTACACTTCTATATTCCACCCTATGGTCAGGGCTTGCTGAGTACGTATGTACTCACTCGTTGTTGACCCACAGACTTCGGCACGGAAGAAGACTATGACTTCGACGAGGAGATGTACCACGAGGATTAGGATCCCCACAAGGAAATACGTTCGTAGGAGTATGACATCGAGGCTAGGGTTTCAACTGCGCTCAAGTTGCCTGTGGAATAGGACACCGCTTCGCTATATAATAATCCCGCTCTAGAGATCACCAATAATGTCGTTTCACTGTCGCAGTATTCCGCTAGATATGTAGCCTATGACCATGCCCCTTTGGGCCACCATTGTAAGACCTTATTTCTAGATATCAATAAAGCTCAGAACCTTTTATTATATATATCTGTGTACCATTCTTGTGATTTGGTGCATACTTGTGTGTGATCCTGGTGCAAGTACGGATGCACTTAGGACTCTCAAACTGAGGGGCGACACCTCGCCCTCGAAGTGGGAAGTATTAGATGCAAAGCCTCGCACCCAAGGTCCACTAACAATGTTTCCTTCCCTTTGCACAAACCCTATGGATGTAGGTACATGGTGAGGCGTTCATAGGTCTTCTGCAAAGGCCTTCGAAGATCGTCCATGAAGTCCCCGGGAAGCTGGATTCAAGGATGGCCACGATGGTCCCAAGAGAAAAGCCGAAGGATTAAGGGTCCGTTTGGTTGGGCTTTTGGCTTTGGCTTTTGGCCCCAAAAGCCAAAAGTCCAACCAAAGGGGCTGCTTTTGGAGGCTGCTTTTTCAGAAGCAGTTGCTTTTCCGTAGTACATTTTTGAAAGCTGGTTTGACCCTGCTTTTGACTTTTGGCTTTCTGCTTTTCGAAATTGGTGGAATAAAAAGCTTTCATAGTTGTTTCAAGAGAGATAAAGATAGAATGTATATTTTATACTTGTTTAACCAAACAGCTTTCAGCTTTTCTACAGCTCATAGCCCACAGCAGGTTTCCTATAGCTCACAGCCCACAACAGCTTTTTCCCACAGCCACAGCTCAACCAAACACACCCTAAGCCTTTGCTCTAGAGGCTAGGGTTGAGGGCGACCAATAGAGGACGGTGGAGGCCTCCTGAAGGATGACCACGGTTTCCTTCATCAAGGGTGTCTGGAAGGGCCTCTGAGTCATTCACAATGATGGTCCTTCAAGTTGGGCGGCGGTCGGCCTCCGCCTCCAAAGGCCCCTTAGATGGACCTAGTGGCCCAGCAAGCCTGATGATAGCTCGATATATATAAAGGGCCCATTAGGTGAGGCGGTTGCAGTAGGAATTGACCCTTCGACCCGTGTGACCATGGATGTTGTATGACCTAAAATATTCTTAGCATATTCTATAGTAGGTAGAGGACACTTATGTACAAATGGATGTATGTAACCGGACCCTAGAAAAGGGAGGACTCGAATATAAATAAAGTTGACAAATCATTTGGATCAATTTCAAAGAAACCAACGCCTCTGTAGTTGTGTTTATGCAGGACAAGATCAGAGACCTTCGGGGCTCTAACCTCCACCCGTCTGAGGAATCCACACTTCTCCACGTCGGGATACAAGAACCCAAAATTTTTTATAACCGGCTCTAAAAAATCATTTTTGACAGACTATAAAAAATGTTTGGGCAGTAGTGAAGAACAAAATGGGCATTTGCGACAACATCACCATATGCATCAATTAATGTTGTCATACAAAACACCAATAATAACTAAATGCCCGCTCTCTATTGGTAAAGGCAATAAATCAAAAGCAACCGTCTGGACTTTCTCCATGCAGATCCATAATTAATTGCCAGATCATCTGACAGTTCGGGACAGTTAGCAAGAAGATCGAGCTAGAGTAATAATATCAATGTGCACATAATCACAATGTGGAAAGTCAATGTGCGTAGAATCACATTAACTAATTAGTTCAGATCTCATATAGTTTTCACTACGGTTTTATCACAGATAAATAAGACACATGCATAGATGCACGAGGGCCCCTTTGACGAAAGAAAAATAACCAGAATTATGCCGGACCTCTGCCAGTTCATTATATATACACGAAGTTGTTAATCAAAGAGGCAGATACTTTGGCAACATTCACTACTATAGAATGTTACTGTAGGGGCGATTCTAGAGCCTCTGTAGGGGCGGCTACGCCAGCCGCCCTTCTCAGGGTGTTCCTACAGAGGGTGCCTCTGTAGGGGCTGTTTCCTGACCGCCCCTGCAAACCGTCTCTGCAGTGCCCTCTGTAGGGGCGGCTGGTGTTTTCAGCCGCCCCTACAGTGCCATCTGTAAGGGCGGCTGGTAATATCAGCCGCCCCTGTAGTGGACTTCTGTAAGGGCGGCTGTATCACCAGCCGCCCCTGCTGTGTGTATTTGTAAGGGTGGTTCAATCAAGAACCGCCCCTACAGTGGATTTTCCAGCAAAAAAAAAATTCAAATTCAAATCTGACCACATATATATATATATATATATATATATAATTCAAATTCGAATCTGACCAGCACAAATATACATATATACATCCACAAACACAAGACCATCATCACAAATCATAATTCACAAAAGTCCATCATTACAACATAGTCCATTATGAAGTCCATTATAACATAGTACATTAAGATATCCACAAGTCCACAAGTCTGATCCAAATCATACCACAAGTCCACATTGTCATCAATGGCCTAGGGCTAACCTATCAGTCTCCCGAAGGTGTTGGTACAGAGGATTACTACCTAAGTCGGAAAGAAAATGATGGTAAGTGCCTTTATGATACACAATCTGGTCCATTATAAAGTTGCAAAGGTCGCCGACCATCTCTAAGAGGTCGTCATCCTTGTATGGGTTCCTTCTCGTGTCTTTATCTTTCTCCAACTACAAGAGAACAAGTTTAGGTTTACTATATCACAACATATGCGAACTTTTCATACTACGAGCGAAGAGGTTCAAACTTACCAGATTGGGGTTTCTGTTGTAGCCACCGATGGTACTCATCATAATACATGTGTAGTATCCACAATGTAGACTCCCAGGCTTCTGCTTGGGGCACTGTGTGTTTTGCATATGGAGATGTTAAGTAATGCTATTGACAGACACGTAATATATGAAGTACCAAAGTAAATGACACTTACCGCACATAGAGTTTTGACATACAACTTTTCCTTCCTATTTGGATGATGCCTGCCCTTATGTTCCTGGACATAGTGCCTGAATGCCCTGTTCCAATGGTTTTAGCAAATGCAACTTGTTAGTATCCCACATTGAACCTTACAAGTATGTATACAAACATGGTAGCTAAAATGAGGATTGTCAATATGTATACGTCTTGACAATCGTTATGAAGTATTTGTATGTCTCGACTGGGAAATCCGCTGAATCAAAGACCCATGCCATGCTATGTGAGAGCCAGACGCCTATGCAAATCCAGTGATCGCTGCATGAATTTAGTCATAGAAGGAACACATAAGCACTTTTGCATCGAACAAAGTAATTTGAACAAAGCTAAGTATACAATCGAACTTACTTGAAGTGGTATGGTATCCATATATTATCGTGTTGTTGAAGATTTTTAAAACATAGGGCAATGTATGCCGCAACCTTGAGGGACTCTTCCAATATTTTCTTATTCCTGATGTCCTCTTTCTTCTTAAGTGTCTTTCCAGCTCTTAGTTCTTTGCAATCTAGTTTCCACTCTTTAGGGTAATTAAATTTGTTGATGCTATAGGTGAAGGGTTTATATACCCGTGTTTCAGAGCTGGCCTCTTTTTCACAAAGTCCGCTTGCATTCTACAAATCATGGCGCGGGTTAGTTACAACAAAATTAAAAGATTATATTCATATCATATCGAGAGGGCAAGGACTTACAGGCACCATATGCGAATCAGATTCATTTCCATTCATCCGAGGTGGAAGCATGTCTGGATATCCTTAAACTCAACGACAATTTACCCACCTGGGGCTCCAAATGTGCCGACAGGAATCCATGCTTGTAAGATTTCTAGTTCTGTTATCTGAGCACGCAAGTACCAATCGTGGAACTTTCTCATTCCACGTGGCAAGCACTGTATGACTCGGTTTGGTAGGAAGTTCTTGCCTTTTTCATATTTATCCGGGCAATCATTTGACCATTTGAGGTTATCAACAGCTAGATACTTGTTAAACCCTTTGTGCAGTTTGCTAGTGGTGCCTTCCTCAGTGGTGCCCTCCTCAGAAGCTGGTGCTCTGAATTCTTTTACTTGGTTCTTAGGCTTGAACTAGTCATGAGCCATCCACTTATGCACCGACGAGACGTCATTAATGCCCACATACGATAGCCTTATCTTGATTGGGATTTTGTTTTGAGCTTCCCATTCGGGCACGTCCTTGTCAACTTGTGCATCACTTGCTCTAAGGGCCACTTGTTCTTCATGTATCAGCTGTTCATGAGGCAATTGCTGTTCATGAGACACTTGTTGTTCATGTATTGGCTGCTCTTGTTGATAAGGATGTTGCATCTCATCATGCCTTTGCTCGGTACGAGTTGGAGAAGGACGTGGCATGTCATCATGCCCATGCACGATACGAGGTGGAGAAGGATGTGGCATGTCATCATGCCCTTGCTTGGTACGAGGTGGAGAAGTCTCTAGTGTGTGGTGGTCATGGTCATGGGCCGATGAGTATACCTCCCCGTCCTCGACGGGTCGCTCCAGAGGATGAACTTCAGTCAGAATTGGCGAAGACTCGGTCAATACAATGTCCCGTCTGTGCCAGAGGATGAACTGGTTCATGACGTCTTCGAGTAACACAAGCCCCTCAGGAGTAGGGTGTTCTATCTTCCAAGTCATGAACTCGGGCTTCACGGTATGCACCTCGACCCGAGTGTAGTCCTGCGGGATGTCTCTATTGTGCCACGTGCTGCCCAGAGGATGTTCCACGCCCGTTGCCACCTCAATGATCATGTTTTGCTTGCCCATCGGAACCACCAATTTGCAACTAGTTGGCGCCTGTATGCGATCGACGGGGGTTCCGGTTGCATTGGAACCTTGACTGCTGGGAACATCCGGAGGGCTGCCAACTACCGCCAGTTCTCTGGGCGGCCCCATTGGTGTCTATGGCTCCATCATAGACAGTCCTTTCTCCACCAACATCTTTTCAACTAGAGCCTTCACTTGGCGCTCAAGATTAGACTCTCGGTCTCTACCATGTTTCTTGTACATGTGCCTCTCCTCTACGAATCCATGCTTCTAGGACATCCTCTTCCCTAGCCCCCTGGTGCGTCCTATGTGCTCGGGGTTTCCCAAGGCAATGGTAAGCTCGTCCCTCTCTCTGGAAGTGTTGAATGCGCCCTTCTCCTTGTCTTCAGCAAGTTTCAGTATTTTTGATACTACCTCTCCGGTCTCTGGCTTAGCAAACTTGAGGCTACTACCGGATGAATCGACACTCCTCGCGTATATCCACTGTTTAAGGCATGGCTTCAACTTTGGCACTTCCGTATTCTCGGCAGCTTCGGCCTCTACGTCCATCTTCCTAAAGACCTCTTGCTTGCCAGCGTAGCCACCGAGGCCTAGATGAGGGTAGTGTTGGTTCTTCTTCGCCTGCTCGCTGTTACGGGCACTAAGGGACAATGATGCCTCTGAAGTCTTCTCAGCCACGAGCTCCTCCCATTGACTAGGAGTTATGTTGCCATACTCGTGGAAATGAGTTAACTTTTGTTGGATAAAGTTCTTGTTCAGCTCTGATCGCCAACGTTGGAAGCTCTGCCCCATTATCTTAAAAGCATTTTGTTGTACCAACTCATGCATTCCCTCTGGAAACCTGAAGTTCTGCTTCAGCTTCTCCCATAGGTCTAACTTTTCGCTCATAGGTACAAGATTCCAGCTATGGATAGCTGGGTTCAACTTATCTCTAACTACAACCCGATGTGATTACGGAATTTCGCCCTGTATGTATATGGCTCAAGGATCTGCCCATCTGGTCCGACCTCCATTATCACATAGCATGCCTTGTCGTGATATTGGTTTGGCTTTCTAATCCCCCCTCGTTTCCTCTTTGGCTGGACAGTCTTAGTCGTGGTTGTGTCCTGAGGTTGTGGAGCAGAGGCCTCATTGTGAGTACCTATGGCTCCTTCCTCTGATCTCCTTTGCCCCACTACGTATTGTCCGGCAAGACGAGCCGGAGGCCGACATCGTCTTTTCAGAGGTTGAGTAGGGACGACCTGTGTATCCGGCAGGTCAAAAGTGTTAGTAGAGGTAACATAAAGCCATAGCATTAGCCAAATTTACAAGCTACTAAGGCTATATTTTGGTCATCTTGTCATTTGACAAAATTTGAACCTTTCAAATTTGAAATTTGAAAAAATGACAAGTTCGAACCAAAATTTGAGACCCAAAATGATTTCAACATAAAACATGATGAATACCAAAGTTGTTCAACTCATTAATATCTACAACTTTTATTTTGGTCAACTTGTCATTTGACAAAATTTGAACCTTTCAAATTTGAAATTTGAAAAAATGACAAGTTCGAACCAAAATTTGAGACCAAAAATGATTTCAACATAAAAAGTGATGAATACTAAAGTTGTTCAACTCATTAATATGTACAACTTTTATTTAAGTCATCTTGTCATTTGACAAAATTCGAACCTTTCAAATTTGAAATTTTGAAAAACGATAAGTTCGAACCAAAATTTTAGACCCAAAATGATTTCAACATAAAAAGTGATGAATACCAAAATTGTTTAACTCATAAATATCTAAAACTTTTATTTTGGTCATTTTTTTATTTGACAAATTCTTAGCATACATTGTTCATTAATCTTACACATGTCTCATATAGTTTATAAAACCTTATGAGAGATGTGTCACATTTGTGAACAATGTCATTACCACTTTATCATATGAAGAAATGACCAATACAAAAGTTGTAGATCTTGATGAGTTATTCAACTTTGGTATTTATCACTTTTTCAGCTAAAATCATTTGGGGTACCAAAATCTTGTCTGAAGTTGCATTTTTTTAAAATTCAAAATTTAAATTGCTCAAACTTTTCATATGTAGATATTGACAAAACCAACAAAATAAATTGATAGATGATTTTAGAAAATTTTAGGAAAAAAATCATCAGATTTAGAGTTAGTATGAGAAAGAAAAACTAGTTACAAAGTTGACCCACAGATTAAAAAAAAAATCACACTGTTCACTATGATCATGTAAGGATCATCTAGAATAGTGTGATTTCTCTTTTTAATCTGTGGGTAAACTTTGTAACTAGTTGTTATCTCTCATACTAACTTCAAATGTGATGGTTTCTTTTCCTAAAAATTTCTAAAATCATGCTTCAGCATTTAAGTTTGATCAAACTTGGATGTGACAATGTTTTACACATTTTAAAATTTGAAATTTGAAATTTGATAAGTTGAAACCAAATTTTCAAACCCTAAATGACTTCAGATGTAAAAGTGATGAATACAAAAGTTGTTCAACTCATCAAGATCTACAACTTTTATTTTGATTATCTTGTCATTTGACAAAATTTGAACCTTTCAAATTTGAAATTTTAAAAAATGACAAATTCGAACCAAAATTTGAGACCCAAATTGATTTCAACATAAAAAGTGATTAATACCAAAGTTGTTCAACTCATTAATATATACAACTTTTATTTTAGTCATCTTGTCATTTGACAAAATTTGAACCTTTCAAATTTGAAATTTGAAAAAATGGCAAGTTCGAACCAAAATTTGAGACCCAAATTGATTTCAACATAAAAAGTGATGAATACCAAAGTTGTTCAACTCATTAATATCTACAACTTTTATTTTAGTCATCTTGTCATTTGACAAAATTTGAACCTTTCAAATTTGAAATTTGAAAAAATGACAAGTTCGAACCAAAATTTGGACCCCCAAATCAATTCAACTGAAAAAGTAATGAATACCAAAGTTGAATAACTCATGGAGATCTACAACTTTTATTTTGGTAATTTCATAATTTGTTAAATTCTTAGTATACATTGTTCATACAAACATACATGAATGTAGTCTCACACACACATACATGAATGTTGTCTCACACACATACATAAATGTAGTCTCACACACACATACATGAATGTAGTCTTACGAACACTGACACACTTACATAAACTAGCTAGCCCACCGTGACAACTTTCCCCTTGACACCTTTTTGTTCCCATGGCAATACATCTTTGGGCAGGTTCTTTTCCACAGCCTCGATCTTCTTACAAAAGCCTGTGAATAGCGGCATCTCATCACACTTATTGTAAGCTTCAACATCGTCCACACCATCAACTCCGATGATATGTTGTTTTCCAGAGGCCACCACGTGCTTTGTCTTCTTCTTTGGGGGGAGGTTACTTTGCGGGTCGGGCACATAGAAGACTTGCGTGACTCGTTCAGCGAGCACCCAAGGGTCATCCTGGTAGCCTACATTCTAGAGGTCGACGACTCTTTGTCCGATCTCATTTAATTGATGTTGCTTGATCCAGCAGCATCGAAACAGGGCCACCTTTATATCCCTTCCATAGTCAAGTTCCCATATATCTTCAATTATGCCAAAGTACAGCACCTTTCGCCCCACTCCGTCGAGAGCCTCTATTCGGACGCCGCTGTTCTGATTCATAGATTTCCTGTCCTTTGTGTCGGTATAGTATGTGTACCCATTGATGTCATAAGCATTCCAAGACGTCACCTGTTTCGATGGCCCGGCCGCCAACCGACTGATGGTAATAGAATCTATGGTTTCTCTAGGCTGTATGTTCTGGTCCTTCAACCATGATGTTAGGCATTGCTTATGCTGTTTCATGACCCAATCACCTGAACGGCCATTCCTCTCGGCCATAATGATAGCTATGTGTTCATCAATGTACGGTTGCATCACTGCCATACTCTGCAAGACACTATAATGCGCCCGACTCACCTCTTTGTAATCATTGTCGAGGAACACTTTCCTACCACTTGTGCCCTTCCCAGCTAGCCTTCCCTTGTGACGAGAATCAGGATTACCAATCCCTCTCTGTACTTTTAGCCACTCTTAGCAGCACTCGATGACTTCTTCGGAATTGTAACCCTCTATCATGGAGCCCTCTGGGTGTGTTCGGTTATGCACGTATCGGCTTAGAACCGACATGAACCGCTCGTAGGACCACATTTCATGCAAGAAGCTCGGGCCCAGCGCCTCGATCTGATGAACCAGGTGAATCATGAGATGTACCATTATATCAAAAAAAGTGGGAGGTAAACACATCTCTAGCTGGTTCTGGGTCTCCACCATGAATTCATGTAGGTCACTCAGCTCTTGCCTGTGAATCATCTTCTGTGAGATCTTCGAAAAGAAGTAGCACATGCGGGTGATGGCCATCTTTAGGAACTCTGGCTTTATAGCCCTGATTGCAATTGGTAGGAACACTGTCAGCATCACATGACAATTGTGAGCCTTGCAGTATGTTAATGATAGGTCCTTCATCGACACTAGCTTCTTTAGGGTCACCGAAAACCCAGTCGGCACTCTGGCCCCCCTAAGGAAATTGCATATAGCTCTCCTCTCGTCTAGGGTTAGGTTGAAGCTAGCCGCGGGAAGACTATACTTGCCATTATCTTGCTGTACTGGCCAAAGCTCCCGCATCATGTTCAGTTGCACCATGTCTTTCTATGATCTGAGACCATCCTTTGACTTGCCCGGGTCCATCAAGGTAGCCATGAGACTCTCAAAGACATTCTTCTGCACGTGCATCACATCAATGGCATGGGGGACCTCCAAGTCTGGCCAATAAGGCAGGTACTAAAAGAAGATCGATTGCTTCTTGAATGGTATGCCTTCGATGGGAGGTGTGCTTCTATCTCTAATCGTTCCATCCGGATTCTTCTTTCCATAGACGACGTGTATGTTTTGGACCACTTTGAACACATGTTCTCCATTACGACGTCTCTCTGGAGGGGGTTCATCCTCTAGGATGTTGTCATAGTATCTTAGGTACAATTTGCCACGGTACTTTGACCTGTCTTTAAGAAGCACTGGTTCCTTATGTAAACTATCTTCCTGGATCCATCTAGGAACACCCATTTAGTACCATCCAAACAGACTAAGCATCCAGTCTTGCCTTTGAACTGTCCAGACAGGGCAAACAGCGCGGGGTAATCATTGGTAGTAACAAATATTATTGCTTTGCATATAAAGTCCTCCCGCCGGAACGCATCATACATCGGCTCCCCATACCTCATAGCCTCTCCATTTCTTGCATCAGAGGCTCCAAGAACACGTCTATATCAATTCCTGGATGTTTTAGGGCCGGAGATAAGAATGGTGAGGAGAAGGTACTTCCTCTTCTGACACAAATATGTTGGGAGGTTGTACATGGTCAAGATGACTGGCCATGTGCAATGGTCGGTCATCCTCTCATTGAAGGGATTCATTCCATCGGTGCTCAAGCCGAACCGTACATTTCGTGGGTCATCACTGAATTCTGCTTTGTACTTGGCATCGAACGCTTGCCACTGGCTACAATCGGCCGGGTGTGCGATCGTATCATCATCCATCTTGCGCTCATCATCCCACCATGTCATCAGTGTGGCTTCCTTAGGGTTTAGGAACATACGCCTCAAGCGGTCGGTCACTGGCAAGTACCACATAACCAGGGCAGGAATTCTTCTCTTATTTGCATCGTTGCCTAATGGAGTTTCCTCTGGGGGTTGAGATTCTTGCACCACCTTCTTCCCACCCTTCTTCCTCTTTCCTGTGGAGGCTTCCACCCCACTTTGAAGGTCATTGTTCTTGTACCGACTAGCCCCACACCTAGGACATGTATCTAAAGTCTCGAACGATGTGCCACGCCGAAAAAGGATACAGTGGTTGGGGCATGCATGGATTTTTTCAACCCCCAATATGAGTGGACTTATAACCTTCTTCGCTTGGTATGTGTTGGCGGGAACTATGTTCGGCTGTGGGAGCAACCGTGACATGAGGCACAACAGATCATTGAAACTGCAGTCCGACCAGCCGTACTTAGCCTTTAGGATGAGTAGCTCAAGCACAAAACGTAGCAGTGTGAAGTATATCGGACAGCCCTTCTCAGCATCATACACAATCTTCTTCGATGCTTTTGTCACCCTCTCAAGATTTTCTAGACCTCTCTTGCTCTTTTCTAATATTTCTGGTCCAAAGGCCCCAAGCATTTCGTCCAAGTTGTCACCGTCATCTGCATCCCCCTCACGTGCTTCGCCATCATTGCTGACACCACCAGCATCATCACCACCTTGTTCATTGCCAAAGCCACCACCTTGTTGATTGCCATAGTCACGATCCATTTGTTGCTCAAGATCGTCTGTGAATCGGGACAAGTATGCTTGGGTTTCAGCTTCATCAGCTAGATCATCGCCGCTGTCATCAACAACCACTATTTCACCATGATGAATCCACACTGTGTAGTCCGGAACAAATCCTCTCCTAATCAGATGTTCTTTGATGGTACTCACATCTCGAAATGTAATAAGGTTCTTGCAATCTTTGCAGGGACAAATAATCGTGTCACTATTCTCTTTCAATGTCGCTGCATGCTTCTCTGCGGCTTTGATGAATTTGTCCACCTCATTACGGAAAAGAGCGTCGTGTCTTAATGAACCATACATCCAAGAGTTCCTGTAGTCCTTCTTATAGAAACAAAACAACCAAAAAAAAATATTACTCGAGAATAATTGTATATACCTGAGACACGCACCATGGTAGTAGAGGATAGTTAATTAATTGACTATTAATGCATAAATATTTTAAAATATAAATTAATAGGTTCAAATAAACAATTTCAAAGAAAACAATTAGCAACATTTAATATTTCATCCACTACCTTTCATGCAAACTCCATTCCAATTTTATGGTAGAGGATAATTAATTGATGGCCTATTTATCCATAACAAATTATAAACACACATTATAGAAAGGAATCAAAATAAATATTAAATGATAATTAGTAGCCATGGTAGAGGATATTTTACACATTAGCAACAATTAAAATCTTACACATTCACCTACATGCAAACCCTAGTCACATAAAGAAAAAATTGAAAAAGAATAAAAAAACAAAATCCTAGATCTAGATATAGGGTTTCATGACACATGCATCAAACTTCACTAATACTACACTAAAATCAACAAAGATGTACTAACAAAGGGTGTAATATTACTTCCCTACCTAATCTATCCTAGTATAGTGAAAATTAGGGTCCAATTTCACTCATAACTAGCTCAAGTTCCATGGAAGAGAGAGAAAACCAAAAATCAAATTACTTATTAACCATCGAATTAAACTTCAAATAAAGAGTTGTAGAAGCATTTCCTTACCTTTTAGAGCCTCTTCATCAAAGGATTTGAGATCAAAACCTTCCCCCTTAGTAGAGCAATTTTTAGGAGGAGCCAAAGGCCTCCCAACCTTTTTTTGGGTAGAAGAGTATGTCCCGAGGTGGAAGGAGTAGCTGCTATTTATTCGTGCGCCGTCAGTAGGGGCGGCTAGTGATTGAGCCGCCCCTACAGATCAGCCCCAACTGTAGGGGCGGCTGGTGATTGAGCCGCCCCTACAGATCAGCCCCAACTGTAGGGGCGGCTCAGGCTACCAGCCGCCCCTACAGTACCATCTGTAGGGGCGGCTGGGCTGCTGGGGCCCGAGGGCGCCCACTGTAGGGGCGCCCCCAACCCCAGCCGTCCCTACAATAAAAATGCCCCCGTTCCTACTGTGCGAATCTGGCGTAGTGATTTGTGTGCTGCCCACGGAGCACAAGCACTGAAACCTTTCTGAGCGGGGAGCACCTACGGCTCAGCATTAGTCTAATGACGTCAGAAACATGAACATAAAATATTGAGACTACCACCTCCAATATGATTGGCTTAATTTGTAATGTTGGTGCTTTATTAGACGAGACATGCAACCATATATATATTGATTGGTGGTCAAATATTACAGCATATAGCTGGCATTATATTGGTGCTTGTATATACATAATAGTTGTACCTTAATATCTGAAAAATGTAGAACTATTAAGAGAGGAGGCAACAATTTTTTGTGAATATGAAAAGTGTTAACAGAGGTGCGTGTCTTAGGCTGCACGGCTCTATTAAAAACATTAACAGAGATGGCAATCGTAACCCGGCCCATTTGCCTTTATTAATCATTTACAGAGATCGACAACCAAACACTACAACATCAATGATTTTTTGTAACATAAACATTTTTTAGTAGAGACGGCCCAATTAAAATCCTCCTCTAAAAATGATTCCCGAGCCGGCCTGCCTCTAAAGATCGATTTTTAGTGGCGGCTGGAATTACAGCTGCCAGTAGAAATGCTTCTAAATCTTCCTGTTAGGCTACAAACCAGCTCTTGCAAGCGTGATCAAATTGCGAGAACCATGTTCCATCTATATAGTGATACTCGTCCCACACCTAAATACCACACAGGTCGTCGAACACCGCACACAGGGAAAAACAAATAAACAAGCCACAGAGACGAAGCAATATATATGGTACATTGATATAATATATACCCACATATACACCATATATATATACTTGTATATCACTACTACACAAATAATTTTGCAAGGCGATGCCCTTTTATTAATGGAGGCGGTCACAAAATCCAACCGCCGTGGTTAATGTCTGCGATTAACGGAGGCGAACATTTTTTATTTACCGAGGCAGTCACTTTTGCAAGCCTCAGAAAATCGATTTTCGGAGGCGGGTACACTATAAGGCCTGCCTCCTAAAAAGGCCTAGGCCTAAAGAAGCCCAGAAGGCCCGTTATTAGGGTTTCATATATATATATATAGCTGAGTTAGGGTTTGGGGGCAAAATCATCCCAACTCTCTCTCTTGTCTCTCACAGGGCGTAGAGCGCGCAACGCTCTCACGCAGAGGCGCGCGGGCTCTCACGCACGCTCCCTCCCTCCCCACCCCATCTCATGCCGCCCCTTTCCCCTACACTGCCGGCAGCGCCCCCTCCTCTTCTCTTCCCGACGGCACCCCCTCCCCATCTCGGCGGCGCCCCATCCTCTTCTCCTCCCGGCGGTGCCCCCTCCCTATCGCGGTGGTGGCGGTGGATCCAGCACCACCGAGCGCGGATCTGGCCTTCCCCCACTGCCAGCAAGCCGGAGCACCTCCACAATCGGCAGATCCAGTACCCCTCCCCCTTCTTCCCCGCCACCGAGCATGGATTGGGTCGCGCGGCCCCTCGGCCGCGGATCTGGTCGCGGCGGGGGCAGATCGGGCCGCGGCGGCGGCAGATCCAGTCGCGGGTTGGATGAATCGGGTCGCGGTGGCAGCGGATCGAGACGTGGCCGGAGCAGCTCGGGTCACGGTGGCGGCAAATTGAGGCGTAGCGGATCTGCCCCGTCCACCTCCGGCGATGGCGGAGGGAGGAGCGGCGGATCCGGTGGTGGATCGAGCAACCCCGGCTGCAGCGGCGCGCGGGGCCTTCTCCCCTGGCGGCGGTGGCGCGTGGGGCAGAGCCTGCTCCCAGGACGATGGCCCAGATCTAGGCCTGGTTAGGTCAGGGCTTTGGCCTTTTTTCTTTTTTTTTTGTTTCCTTAATTTGATTAACCGAGGTGTGCATTTGAACTGACTCCGTAAAGTCACAATTAACCTTGACCTTTGATTGGAGGCGGTTGGAATGCCTGTCTCCATTAACCCTTTTTGTCCGCCACCATTAAGATTTCTGTAGTAGTGTATAAACCCGGCCGTTTGTATGCGATACACAGGTGTGTATGGTCCTGGTGTATTTTATACGAGAAGCTTTGCTTGAGCTGTGTAACAGTTGTGTGAATGGATCGGATCTCATCTCAATATCACAAATAAACGGTTAAAAATGAAATATATATGTAGCGAGCAGCAAGGGATACATTACTAATTGCAGGCACGTGTATCATTTGTTTGATGTGTACAAAAACAGATCAAAACAGATAAAAAAGAATCATCAGAAAAGATACACAATAGAGAAGTGATGAAAGAAAAAAAACAAACAAAAAGTACTTCTTGCATTGTGTGTGTATATATATACTAGCAATCCACATGCGATTATATAATTTGTATATAAAAACGCACGCACGCACGTCGTTGTCCGCGGAACGCTGCGAAGTGATCGAGACCAGCACGTCGTACATAATACAGTTGTAATGGTATAAATAGAACGCACCTCCTCCTGCTTCTCCAAACCACCAAGACGCAAGCAACCATCCATCCCCGGGAGCGCGAGTGCGACAGCTAGCTACCTGCTGGTACATACGTAGGTGTCGTCGTCGACGTCCATGGGGAGCGCACCGGCCACCGTCCACGAGATGAGGCGTGCGCAGCGCGCGGATGGGCCGGCCGCCGTGCTCGGCATCGGCACGGCGAACCCGCCGACGTGCATTGCCCAGGACGATTACCCTGACTACTACTTCCGCGTCACCAACAGCGAGCACCTCACCGACCTCAAGGCCAAGCTCAGCAGGATCTGCAACAACAAGAAGTCCGGCATCAGGCAGCGCTACTTGCACCTCAACGAGGAGCTTCTGGCCGCCAATCCGGGCTTCATCGACCCCACGCGGCCGTCCCTGGACGAGCGCGTGGAAATCGCCTCCGCCGCCGTCCCGGAGCTGGCTGCGAAAGCGGCCACCAAGGCCATCGCGGAGTGGGGCCGCTCGGCCACCGATATCACCCACCTCATCTTCAGCACCTACTCCGGCGCGCGTGCCCCGAGCGCCGACCGCCGCCTGGCCTCCCTGCTGGGCCTCCGCCCCACGGTGTCCCGCACCATCCTCAACCTTCACGGCTGCTACGGCGGGGGGCGGTCGCTCCAGCTCGCCAAGGAGCTCGCGGAGAACAACCGCGGCGCGCGCGTCCTCGTCGCCTGCTCCGAGCTCACGCTCATCGCCTTCTACGGGCCCGAGGGAGGCTGCATCGACAACATCATCGGCCAGACCCTGTTGGTGCCGGGGCCGTCATCGCCGGCGCCGACCCCGTCGCCCCTGTCGAGCGCCCGCTGTTCGAGATGGCGTTCGCGTCGCAGACCACGATACCGGAGACCGAGGACGCCATCTCCATGCAGTACAGCAAATGCGGCATGGTGTACCACCTCTCCAGCCAGGTGCCCCGCCTGCTGCGGTGCAACGTGGAACGCTGCCTTGTCGACGCGTTCCGCACGCTCGGCGTCAGCGCCGCATGGAACGACCTTTTCTGGGCGATCCATCCCGGCGGTCGTGCCATCCTGGACAACATCGAGGAAGTGCTCGGTCTGGAGGACGGGAAACTGGCGGCGAGTCGCCACGTGCTCAGCGAGTTTGGCAACATGAGTGGCACCACAGTGATCTTCGTGCTCGATGAGTTGCGCCGCCGTCGGGCAGCAGCGGCTAAGCAGGGAGGAGATGCGCCGGAGTGGGGAGTGATGATGGCTTTTGGACCGGGAATCACAATCGAGACCATGGTGCTCCACGCCCCTAGCAACCTGGAACTGGAGGGAAATTGACAATTCAAACATCGACCAAAAAGACTAACTTCTATATAGGGAGTATAAAGCATGCTTGGCATATACTATAAACCCGGTATAGAGGTTGCTCTAGTAAAATAAGCTCCATATGGCTAATTCGTGGACCATAAGGTGGTGTGTTAAATTTGTTCCTTAATTTTCAGTGTGTTATATTGTTGTGATAATTGTATTTGTGTCTATATAATATAATATTAAAAAGAGGAAAATTAATCAGTTCCTTCCCTATCCATCCATTCCTCACTCCCACCGGTTTTCTTGCTTCCCTCAGTCTGATTCCTCTTGTTAAGAGCAAAACCCGTGGTATTGAGGTTGCCCTAGCTAAAATAAGGTCAATATAGCTAATTCATGGACCATTAGCATATTTCCCGTGCTAACTCTACGGTGACGTCTAAAAAACAAATCATAAAACTAAAATAAATAGTCTTTTCGGGCTCTCGTGGTTCATAAAACTACAGTAAATCATAAAAGATTTTACAGCATTAAAAATTCTCTAATAGAAGTTAATTCTTGACAGTATTCCCCAATAGTCTTGAAGGAAGATGAGGTAAGTTCCGTACATTTAGATAGCAAGTCAGATGTGCAGCTCCATGTTTGATTCTCAATAATGACATAATATAGTAATATAACTATGGTACCGATAGTTCTAAAAGAAAACTATTGCCTAAAGTAGGAATCTGTAAAGACCTACAATCAACCAGCAAATGTTAACTCCTTCATATTTGAACCATGTACAGGAATGAACCCCTTCACTAACTTGTGACACACAGATTGTATTCGAAACATGGACAAAACCTCTAGTGTTTTTCTTCAGTAAATTCCAGCTGGTATATCATACTATAATACAATCAAAAGTCAGCTCTTGCTACCAGGGATCTGGTCAGAGATTGTAACAGATAATGAGCCATTAAACAACCAAGCAAATGTCATTATAATAACAGAACTACAATAGTATCGCTGTGGTCTTTCTCTGGAGGTGCATAAAAGCACTTGCAGACTTGCTGCACACCCTAACACATATCCAGTAGCTATAATATTCTGATAAGCCAGGCTCCTATAATTCCCAAGAGTATATACGAAACAAGCTAATTCGCTTATCACAGAAACAACAAAACCCTTCAGTGTCTCTGTCCACTCTAGACCTCTAGACATCTCTAAGAAAACTATCTGGAGAAGCGCAGGGCCATGTATATCATAGATTGACCACATAAGAACACAAACAAGCTAATATAGGCTCTGACCTTTCGAACTAAATAGCATTGCAGGTACCATGATAAGAGGATAGATCATTTCAAATTATTTGTTGGACATGATATTGAAACACAATTTGTACAAGAGAAAACTTACTCGATTAATTTTAGGCTGCAACTTTCTCCTGCCAAATGGGATTCTTTTTATGCATCAGTTTTATTTGCACAAAAAAATCAAGTTATGAGCCTTAACTCCTGCAAAGGAAACCAACAGACTGAAGGTTCTTCAGTTTCACTACTGCAAACTTGAAATTCCCTGACCGTTTCGAATTTTTTTGACGGTTAATGCATAAACTGTCAGGGTAAATAAAATTACCTTGACGGTTTCTGGAAAACACACAGGAAAATTGATATTATTTTGATGGTTTCTGGAAAACACACACGGAAATTAAATAACCGCCAGGGAAATTCCTAATTAACCTGTGAGTGCACATAACCGTCAGGGAAATTTCCAATTCCCTGACAGTTTTGATTTTTTTTACGGTTATTGCATAAACCGTCAGGGTAAATAGAATTATCTTGACGGTTTCTAGGGAAACACACATGAAAATACTAGAAACTCAAGAACATGAACAAAATGTTTTCTCTTTTTATTCTGCGATGAAATTTTGTAACTAGTCTTTCTCCCTCATGCTAACTCCAAGTGATATGTTTCTGTTTCCTAGTTCTGTCTAAAATCATGATCTACCAATTAACAACATTTGCTTGGATAACAATTATTATTTCTTGGTTCTTTTGCATATGTTTGTTTTCCAATCATGTATATAGAGAAAGCACCTTGTGAAACAACCTTTATAAAATGTGTTTCATACTCCAAACTTTGTAGAAGTTTCAAAATTTTCGGAACCAATTTTCTATTTTCTATAGTCTAAACGATTTTCTGTACGCTTATCGGAAGTAATTCCAAATTGAACAGTGGGTACCTCCAATAAGATTCCAAAAACTTTATAAAATTTATATTTATGATCAAATGTTTCACTCTAGGCCATATCAGAGATGGATGAAAAAATCATTTGTTTTGCTATGGATATATCATCCTTCTATCTCCAAATTAACATAAAATAATTGTAATAATTCAAAACTTTGTTAGAAAATCATACAAACTTGCATGAAATATGTTTTTGGTGTACAATGTTCCAATAAAAATTTCATATGTTTAAAAAAAATAAATGACATACATTGCTCACAAATGGTACATCTCTCACATAATTATTTGAAACTATGTGAGAGATGTGTTCATTTGTGAACATGTATAGTACAACTTTGTTAAAATGATTCACAATTTTTACAGAAAGTTTATACACCCACATTATGCCTCCATACCAATTTTTAGAATTTTTAGACAACTTTATGATATTATTAATTTTTTTCGTTGGAGTCACCCAAATAGTAGTTTGAGTAATATTCAACAAAACACTTAATTTTTCATTGATTTTTAGGAAATATATGTATTATATTTTATTTAAAAAGTATTTTGGGTACATGGATATAATTGGATTAGAATGTTTACGACAATAGTGTCTAATCACATAGTGCATAAATTAAACTTTGATAAATAGGAAATAAAACTAATTAAATGTTAAAGGCCCAGCGGCCTAGACCTGGGCTGTGCATCCCTATTAATCGGCCCATCGGACCAAATCGGCCCATCTAAAAACCCTAGACTATATAATTGTAACCCCTCCATCCCACTCCTAATTCCCAGCCCTTGCCCTC